>NC_132780.1:188620355-188929565 GCF_048418805.1 Vulpes vulpes
ACTGGTGTGCAGCAACCACTCTAGGCTATTGACTAAGTAGACATAGCCATAGCATATTCTTGAGTTCTCAGACAAGCTCTTAAACAGACTATGATATAAGATTGATAGAAAATAATCCTCTTCCTTTTTTTTTTTAAAGCAACAAGACATCAACAAGAATAAACTTGATCCACAATAAGTACCCAATAACTATCCTGAGCCCCTTGGCTCTAAAGCAATCTTAGTAACCCACATCCTTGCCTTCAGCAACACTAGAAATAAACTCTCACTTCTAGATATCAAACTCTGAAATTACAGTCTCTGAACAAAAGCTTTTTTTTTCCATTTTGTTTCCATGGAAACTTCTTTTACTCCCATTTCACCTATATCCTCATCTTTCCCAAGCTTTTCAGTAATTTCAGTAGTTTCCTTAAACCCCTCCGTCCCTCTACTTACCTCCAGACAATAGATGGTGGAAATGAGAATTTCCAGAAAGACAGAGGGATAGAGAGAGAGAGAAGAAGTATAATATTCTATGTTTTCTGAAACTTCCTTTTAGCATAAAACTATGCCATTAAGATTTGTCATGTTTTTCCTGATAGCTCTTATTCACTATTTTGCACTGCTGTATAATATTTGACTAAATCTACCATTACTTATTTATTTTCCTCTAGTCAATGTCTATCAGAAATTTTTTAAGTTATATATTGTGCTAGTATGTACATATCTTTATATATGTCTTCTGGTATCCATGTGTTAAAATATTTATTATATATACATATATACATATATATTCTGAGCCTTGGGGTATGTCCATGTTCTACTCTACAACACTGCCAAACCTTTACCAGTCAGCACCTAAATCATCAGTATGTAGGAGAATATTTTCCCTCTGATTCTTGGTCTTTCTCAGATATTTTTTTTAAAAAATTGCTTATCAAATGTGTCAAATGCCATGTGGTCTTGGTTTGCATTTTTCTGTTGACTAGTGTTATTGGTCATCTCCCATGTGTATTAGCTACATGTGTCTCATATTCTTTCAAGGGTCTACTCAGGACTTTTACCCAGTTTTCTATTGAATTTTTTTTCTTAATGATTTCTAGGACCCTAAATAGTATTGATATTATCTAACGTGTTATTTGGTTTTATTTTCTGCAAATATTTCCTCTCCTGTTACCTCTGTGTTTTCACTTTTTAAAAAGTCTATTTGATAAACATAGGTTGCTAATTTTAATGTCGCCAAATGTATCATCCTATAACTTTATTGTTTTACACTTTTGATATTCTGTTTAAGAAATCCTTCCTTTATTGATAACAGAATGATATTCATCTATGTTTTTCTAAATTTTTTAAAGTTTTACTTCCTAATTTTAGTTCAATTTAAATGTGTACATTCCCTTTTCCCCCACCTGTATAAACATTTTGTCCCCTCACTTAATTTGTTGAATGGTATATCCTTTTCTCAGTGATCTGTTATGCTACATCTGGAACCTATCAGGATTTGACACATGCACGGGTCTGTTTCTGGGTTTTATATTTAATCTTTTCTTATTCTTTGTCTTTGGAATTATCTTGTTATATCACCTAAATTTCATAATCAATAAGTGAAACAACACACACCTAAACATAACTGTTGGAATTTTAATCACAATGAAATCAAATCTTTGTATTTTGAAAATAATTTTTGTATTTATTTGATATTATCTTCTCACTCATGAACACTAACTTGCTTTAATGTCCTTTGCCTTTTTTTTTTTTTTTTTTTTTTGCATATAGTTCTCACATATATTTGTTTCATTTGTTCCTAGGTAATTTATAGTTTTTGTAACTATTATAAATGGTGTCTTTTTTAAAATACTGTTTTTATAGTGTTTGTTCCTTGTATATGAAGATATATAAGGATATCATATATTCAGCCACTTTGCCCAAATCTCTTTTTATTTCTATACATTTGTCTCTAGATTATTTTGGATTCTCTATGTAAACAGTCACATAATATGCAAATAATGAATGTCTTATCTCCTCCTTTAGTCTTTTGTTTTTAAGTTTCTTCTTGTCTTTAGAGCTGTCTATGACTCCTAATGCAATGTTGAATATAATAGGTGGCTTTGTTTCTTCCTGACTTTAAATGTTTCCAACCTATTTGGAATTACTTGTTTTCATGTCCCTCTTTTCAAAGGTAGACTGCTGAAATCACTACATCCACTCTCCTCAGCATTTATCTCTATCTCCAACTATGTTTCCAAGACTAATGCAGACCTCCAAGTTAAACAGATACATAGGAACTACAGTCTGTCTCAGGGATATACTTTGTGTACCAGCTGCAAAAACAAATGAGTACATACCCTTAGGTATTTTGGATTCTTTCTATACACCTATACAGAGTCAGACTCATTATCTTTCTCTATCCCAATGTGAGCACTTTTTATCTAGTTTTTGTTTCCAATAGTTTGCTTTTTAATTCTTCAACACTCCCAATATGGTTATTTACAAAATGGAACATGAAAAGTCATTTGTTCACTGCAAAGAGCAAAATAGTTTTTAATTGTTTTTTTTTTTTTTCTGTTACCTGTAAAAATAAATAATAACTTTTTGACATATCAATTAGAGACATTTTGAACTCTACACAAACTGATTCCAAGCTGTCTTTTTAGCCCAATTTTCATTATTGCACACGTATACTCTATATTTCAAAAATACCAAATAACTGATTAATAATTTTGCCAAGAATTTTCTCATTTTATGCATTTGCTATACCTTAAAGGTTCTCATCCTCATCTCTATCAGAATTTTCTGCTCAGTTATCATGGTCTAACTCACTGGTAGAAATGTATCTAACATCTCTTTTTGAAGTCTTCCAGGACTCAGTAGGGTATTTTATATAATATGATAGGTGCACATTATTTGTGATATGCAAATCTTTCTTTTGGAAATAAATTTAATCTACTTTATAGCTTGAAAATGTAAGAAATTTAGTTTTAAAACTAGTTTAATTCCAGGGATGCCTGAGTGGCTCTGCGGTTAAATGCATCTACCTTCAGCTCTGGGATCCTGGAGTACCGGGATTGAGTCTGACATTGGGCTCCCAGCATGGAGCCTGCTTCTCCCTCTGCCTATGTCTCTGCCTCCCTCTCTCTCTGTGTCTCTCATAAATAAATAAATAAAATATTTAAAAAATAAAACTAGTTAAATTCCAGTAGGGGAAGAATGAAAATAAATTTTTACATGTGTCAGTAATATTTTCCTAAGACTAGTTTAAAGTCCATAAATTATTATTTATGATTAACTTCCTTCTAAAGAAAATATTTTGAAGCATGTTGATACCACAAATGTTCCCTAAACACCTCCTGTGAGCCAGATATTATCTTATTAGCTAAGGATTGAATGATTATCCAGCAGATTGGGTTTTCCTGTGTTATAGCTTACAGTACAATGGGTAGGCAAACATTACACAAATAATTACACAAAATCAATATCTTGTTACATATTAAACCACTATGCTGTATAGTAAGTGGAGAGCATTAGAGGATGCACTTTACGTTCATGAATAAAGGGTGGCTGAGTAAATGAAATTTTAGGTTAAGCTGAAAATTGGAATTGCACCACACAGAGAGAGAGAGAGGAAAGATGAAAGTTCTAGAGAACCACTCAAAGGTTAAATAGCATGTGTGAAAACACAGAATCAGAGAAGAGTGAAGACTGGTGTAGCCAAAACAAAGGGAGTAAGGACAAAATGACTGACTCAAGAGTAAGATCAGCAGGTAACATTAAACAAAATCATTGGAGGTTTTGTTGCCCATGTGAAGAATTCTGGATTTTTAGTATAGTTAGAAGCACTAAAAGTTTTTGATTAGAGGAGTTATGTAATCAAATTCGAGTTTTTCACAGGCAATTCTGTCAATTGAGGTTCTAAGAAGAGCACCCAGAAAACCCTTAGAGCATACATGAGCATGTCACCTTAAGCAAAATGTTGGAAATGCATGGATCTACATTTGCAAAGACTTTGTTGAGCTTTCCAGTAAAAAAAAGAAAAAAAAAAAAAACACTTATGTCTACTAGTAGGGAAAAGTCATTCTTGATTATTCAATAAGCAATGAGGAGGCAATGTCCCATTCTCCTTCACATAACTTATTTTTGTCTGTTCGAAGCTTAGATTTTCAATAAATACTCATTAAAAAAACTGAACAGTGGTGTCTCAGGAAAACAACAGGTCACCAATTAATAGTTAAAACTCCATTGGCAAAAAATTAGTAGAGTGGCAAAGAAAGTTGTGCAAGTGATTTGGCAATGCACAAATGTTAGGGGAATCAAGTTCAAAATTAAAGAAGTTGTAATAAATAGTATAAGAAAAATACAGTATGAAAAATTTCATTAGCATGACTAAACCAGTAACAGAAGGATAGAAGAAAGCATGGGTTACCAGTATATGTGAATCTTTTAATTTAGCCTTTGATATTAAACTCTGAACTGAAGAGCAAGTCAAGAAATCACCACCTAGAGACATTGCCCTTCCCGTCTTTATGGGCATTTTATACAATCTTATTGATTAAACTACTAGCTAGATTTCAGTGACTCCACGTATATGATGAGCCTAAAATACTTCTCTGATTGCCAGACACCTCTATGTAACTACTGAGCACTTATAAATTTCCCCCAAATCTCCCTTCTTTGTATTCTATAGCTGGTGGAAGTCACTGTTAAACACTCTGCTAGATGCTGAAGAATGTAGAGCAAATATAAGACAATAAACAGATCAAAATCCTTTGTGAAAAGTATTCTAGGCTTGTACAGGGTTATATAATTTTGTGGACAAGCTACCTAAATCAGATGGGGGGAGCAGGAAAAATGAATGGAGAAAACCTTCCCAGGAGATGGTACAGAAAATGGCCTGGTTGAACCAACATAAACAATCAGGCAAAGTATCGGGGCTCGAGATGGGGAGTGTTGCCAGTAGAGGAATAAGTCTAAAGACAAAAAAGAGGAATGGGAACACACTTTATTATGAAAATTATGAAAGCTTAAAATGGTTCAAAGTTTATGGTTCAGGTTATGAATAGATGTAGGGATGAGAAAGGAAGTATTCTATTTTCTAAAGCAATGCTTCAGAAAATCGTGGGATGCATGGCTGGCTCAGCAGTTGAGCACCTGCCTTTGACTTAGGGCATGATTCTGATGTTCCGGAATCGAGTCCCGCATTGGGCTCTCCACATTGAGCCTGCTTCCCCTTCCTCTGCCTGGGTCTCTGCCTCTCTCTGTGTCTCTCATGAACAAATAAATAAAATCTTAATAAATAACTAAATAGAAAATAAATAAATAAATAAATAAATAAATAAATAAATAAATAAGTCATCCTTAGGAGTTTCTACTCATCTGTAAGGGAATGAATACTCATTGAAATATAAGAGGGGGATGATTTGATTATATTCATATTTGAGATCTAAAAAAAAGTTACCTCAGGGACACTTGGGTGGCTCAATCAGTTAAGTGTCTGATTTCAGCTCAGGTCATGGTCCCTGGGTCCTGTGATCAAACTCCATGTCGGGCTGTATGCTCAGCAGGGGGTCTGCTTGTCCCTCTCTCTCTGCCCCTTCCCCCTTCAGACTCTGTGTCTTTCTCTCAAATAAATAAAAGCTTTTTTTTTTTTTTTTTAAAGAGCCACCTCAGTGGCAGGGTGAGAATCAGTTTGAGGGGACCTAGATTCAAGTCTAAAAAAAAAAAAAAAAAAAAAGGTGGCTGTTATTTAATTCCTGTAAAGAAAAGCAAAACAAAGAGAAAAAACCAGTAGAAAAGAGAATGAAGAATTTGAACAACTTTGAGAGAAATGAAAGTGTTATAGAGCCATGAGATATAATTGCTTGTGGAGAAGAGACACAGGAGGACAGAAAGTGACTCCAGGGTTTCTGGCTTGGGCAACAGCATGGGGGAGTGTGTCTTACAATAGGGTGAAAGAACATAGAACAGACGTGTGAGGATTCTTTATACATTTTTCCTCCATCACCTCTACCTTTGGTTATCATTCAATTGTATTAACTTTTCCTCCCATTTTCTTCATTCAACAAGTGATAATTTAGTTAAATAATATACTTGAGATAATTTACTAAATGAGTTAATACCTATACTCAAGGAGTTTATAGTCAGCTGTCCTCCTAAATATTTTTGAATTTATCTTCTTCTATTACCTCTACTACCACCTTACTTCAGACCTGGTACATTAACTTACTTTCTCTCTCAAATCTTCATCTTCCCTTAAATTACCCTCAAAACTGCTGAAAGAATCACCTTTTTAAAAGCAGCTAAAACTTTTTCCATTATAGCATTAATGACAATATATTGGAATGATTTTTTTGCACACATACCTTCACTTTTGGGCTATGAGATTCTTGTAGGAACAATGAATATCTTCATATATATATATGAATGTAGAAATATATATTTATACCTATTTATACCTATAATATAATTTTTACCATAGCTTATTGTACTCAGTGTTTTCTAAATGAATGAATGAATGAATGAATCCATGACTAACTTGCAGAAATGCACTCTTACATATTGATTGAAGTTTTAGAGAGAGATGCCAAGAAAGACATATGTATGTTTCCACAAGACCTTAATGTTTCATCACAGTTCAAGATCTAGTCACAAGCTTAAAGGTTCTGTCACTAGTTTTGTCATCTGTATTAAAAGTTGTTGGGCTCTATAGAATTGTCCTTTGGGAAAAGGTACATTTAAACCAGATAATTTATCCATACAAATGCAAGTTTCTGTGATATTTACAAATGTTTGAAGCCATTCCTTTAGAGCAACACTATTCAGTAGACACTGTGACGAAGAAAATGCTCTAGACTTGTGCTGTCAATAAAGTTGCCACTAGCCACATGTGATTATTGAGGATGGAAATGACCAACTGATAAACAGAACATTTAAGTCTATTTAATTATTTTAAATTTATGTGTGAATAGCAACATGTGGCTGGTGGCTACCTTATTGCACAATGAAACTGTAGAATAAGGGAGGAAATTTTTCTTCCATGTCTTAACTGACTCTAATATATAATTACATGTTACTTTTACTTTATGTTTTACATCTGCTTCTGGTTTACCTGATTCAGCTGTCAACTTGATTTCTTTTATCATACCTAATAAACCTATCGTGGATCTCTTTCACTACCTCTCCCAATCTCAGTTGCAGAGAACCCTTAAGTATTGCCCACTCAAATGTGGAACCCTACCTACCTCTGGCAGCCATGTCTTTTCTAGATATGGATTTAGCGTGAGCTAATTAGCATTACCCAAAAATCACAATATACTTTAATTTTAATTAAAAAGTATAAGTCTTACCTGAGGTGTACTATAAACGTATATTGGCTTATAGGTATTCTCTGCCCAATAAGAATGCTGAGAATTAGGAAGAAAAATGGGAAATCAATTATTACTTTCAGAAGTGGTACAAGACTTGCTAGTGACATGAAACTCAGATTATAGGTAGTGAGTTGTATGAGTCTAAGCAGCTTGGAGAATCAAGTTATCTTTTTCCCAAAAAATCATCAGGGATCCCCACTCTGTGCCTGCCTGAGAAGGAAAGATCTCTCCTACTAGTGAACCACACATCATCTTCTGGGAGAATAATGGAGGCAAAAGGATTTTAATTTAACTGGGGATTTCCTTTTTCCCATGCTTTAGATGGACTAAGACTCCTTCCTCTTACACTTTCTTTCCTCTTCAAGGAAAAACAATGTTTGCATCTTTTTAGTTATACTCTTAGTCTGGTTTCTCTGTCAGAAGATATCTTTATTCATAAGTTCCAAGTACTTAACCTTTTCAGTGGCTTTTGTCATGCTTACATATACAAGATTTCTTAATTGTTTTCACTTAATTGACAGATCAAACCAGGGAGCAATCAGATTTAATTCATCTGACCTGTCAAGAAATCTTAAATGATTTAACAAATAATTTTAAAAACATTATTTAAACTAATATTACTTATAGAAAAATATTGAAATGGTATAATGATATTCACATTGTACTCTTACCAAGCCACTACTGTAATCAGCTGCTTAAATTAATGAGAACTTCATCAGAAAATAAAACAATGAGTTATTGAGAAAATTCTAATATTAAGTATTGTGGTTGTGATGTAACAATATTATATGTGTAAAAGCAATTATTATCTTCTTGACACACCACAAAATATTTTGCTTTTTAATTGGATTAAATCATTTATCTGCTCATTAAAAATTAACTACTAGCATATTCACAATTCAGATGCAATGGAAAAATGCTTTCTGACTCTTTGCTTTATTTAGTATTGAAAATTTGTAAATAAGAAAATAGATTTTATTAAATAGAAATGATTCTGTAAGCCATATTGTAAATGTGCAAAGGTGCCAAATGATCAGCTATGATGGGACATTTGATAAGAAAGTGTAAGAAAAAAGTTGTTTCTTAAAATCAGTACAAAGGAAATAGTTGATGGTCAAAAACATCCTTGTTTTTTTGATTCTAGAAGATACATTTCAAATTTCACTTGAGTGGTGATTTGTTTCTATCACTTAGTGATTCAGCAGACTCTTGTGATAAAACTGTGGCTTGAACCTACACATGTCTACTAGAACTTGGGAACTTTCAGGAAATGGATATGGGAATACCAATATCGGCAACTATTCCATTTAATAGAAATCATCATAACATATAAAATCAAATCCCAAAAATATTCTTTTTATAAGTGATCCACAATGAATTAAGGGCAAGTTGAAAGTAGAGATGAAAATAAAGTACATAATTTATATAGGGTATCTATGCCAAATCTATATATTACATATGTATTATAAATTTCAAAATTGATGACTATATTATTATCCAAGGGGATAGAATTCAAAACAGGGGCATTACTAAAGGAAAAGAAGGATGTGTTATAAAGATAAAAGATGAATACACTCAGAAAACATAATAATATTAAATGTTTAGGCAATAAATAACAGACCAAAGTTCTTAGAATTAAGGGGAGGAATACACATATAATCCACAAAGCTAAAAATAATCTACTAAAAAAAATCATAATTCAACACAGCTAAAATCTTTATTTTAAAGTCCACTCTGGCAATTGATAAAACAAATAGACAAGTCAGTAGAGACATAGAAATATGAGCATCATTAATCCATTTGACCTGCCAGAGAACAGTACTTATAAGAGTTGTAAAATACACATTCTTTTAAATGTGCATGTGAAACACTTACTAAAATAGATCATATCCTGGATCTTGAAAATGTTTCTTTTTTTAAGATTTTATTTATTTATTCTGGAGAGACACAGAGAGAGAGAGAGGCAGAGGGAGAAGCAGGCTCCATGCAGGGAGCCCGATGTGGGACTCAATCCCAGGACTCTAGGATCACACCCTGGGCCAAAGGCAGGTGCTAAATCACTGAGCCACCCAGGCTGCCCTTGAAAATGTTTCAATAAAATGGGAAGGTATAGAACATCAGACCACAAGTGTATTAAATTAGAAATGAAAAGTATCCATTCAAAATCAATGACAAAATATCAATGAAATCTGCAAATAATTAGAAATTTACATACAATAACCATAAATCAATGAGAAACCACAAAAGAGATTAGAATGTATTCAAAGAAAACAAAACACACAATATCAGGGTTTATGAAATAAAGCTAATATTTATAAAGACTTATAGTCTTGATATGGAAGATTATAACTTTAAATATTTTCATTAGAGAAGTAAAACATTAAAGTCAATGATCTAAGTGTTCACACTCACAAGCTAGAGAAAAAGAGCAAACAATATCTAAAATTAAAAAAAAAATAATACAAGCAACAATGAAATCAAAGATGTAACAAATAATCACTAGGGAAATACTTAAAAGCCAAGAGATGGTTTTTAGAAAAAAATTAAGAATATTATTTAAGCCCTAGAAAGAAAACAAAGAATACAAATGACCAATATCATGGTTAAAACACATTACTAAAATTTTTACAGAATGAAGGTAATACAAGAATATTATGAACAATTTCATATCCAAATAGGAGGATATACATTACTTATTTAAGATGTAATATAAAACAGTAATAATCAAGAGAATGTGGTGTTGTCATGAGGACAAATATATGGAACAATTAAACAGAATCAAGAGTCCTGAAGTAGATCTACAGTTGATTTTTGACAAATTTGCTAGGTTGATTTGATCAGTAGAAAGAATTATTTTCAAGAAATGATGTTGGTGGACATCTGAGTGGCTCAGTGGCTGAGTGTCTGCCTTCAGCTCTGGGTATGATCCTGGGGTCCTGGGATCCAGTAGGGGTCCCCAGATTGAGTCCCACATCAGGCTCCCCATAGGGAGCCTGCTTCTCCCTCTGCCTATGTCTCTGCCTTTCTCTTTCTGCATCCCTCATAAATCAATCAATTAATCAACCAATCTTTTAAAAAAAGAAATGATGTTGGAATCATGAGAAATCCATATAAAAAAATCGATCTACTCTTAACTCACTCCGTATACAACAATTAATAGCAGATTGACCACAGACCTAACCATTAAATCTAAAACTATGAAGATTCTAAGAAATTATATGAGATTATATTTGAGTTTTTACAGAGAACACATATAATACTAGTTAAATATAAAAGAAATTATGGATTAGTAGTACTTCATTAAAATAAAAGTTTTCTGCTCAATAAAAGACACCACTGAAAAATAGGAACCCAGCTACAGATTATGAGGAAATATGCACAATAGTAATATCTAATTCAAGTTCTTGTGTTCAGAATATACAAAGGGCTTCAAAAATTAATAATACAGAGTAGCTAAATAAAAAATATGAAATACATTTTTATAAATAAAAATATAGAAATGATTTAAAAAGATGAAAGGTGTCCAACTTCTTCCAGAAATAAAAAATTTACTACATCATAGTCACAAGAATGGCTACAAACAAACAAAAGAAAAACACCTTAAAATCTGACAAAAGCAAATGGTAGTGGGGTGTTGGAGCAATTTGACACAAAACATTGGTAGGACCATAAAAGAATGTTACTATTTCAATAAAGTGACAATTTATTAATTTCTTTTACATCTATCCTATTAGGCAGTAATTGTACACATTGGTATAAAGAATATAAAACATATGTTTAAATAAATATTTGTACAAGAACATTTGTAGCAGCTTTATTCAGAATAGTCCAAAATTATGACGAACTCAATTATCCATCAGTAGGAGAATGGATAGGTGAAGTGTTGTGAATTCATACAATGGATTACAAAACACTAAAAAGAAAAACTACTGATACGTGTGAAAACATGGTTGAAACTCAAAAGCAAAACAAACAAAAGGAACCAGACACAAAATACCATATACTATATGCTTCTGTACCTGCAATTTGATAGGAATGAAAAGCAATTTATAGTTGGTGAAGACAAAGAGTAAGATTCAAAAGATTAAATGATATTTAAATAATTTAACTGTTTTAGAACAAATCTCAAGAACATTTATAGGAATACAAAAATATCTAATGTCTAAAAAGGTAAAATTCACAATGTCTAGCATCTAATAAAAAATTGACAAGTATGTAAAGAAGCAGCATAAAGCAAATCAAATGAAAAGAAAAATAACTCATAGATAGACCCACAAGTGACTCACATGATGAAAATATTACAAAGAGCATTTAAAATATTTTTATGACAGTATAACATATGTTAAATAAAGTAAGAGAAAGGTCAAAGATCTTAAGATATTCTAGAGGTAGAAATGACAATGCCTGAGGTGAAAAATAAGATATACTGGGGACCCATGATGAATTAGACATTTCATTTCAAGAGAAAAGTTTAGTATACTTGAATATAGCAATATAAAGTTTCCAAAATAAAATACAAAGAGAAAAATCACTTTAAAAAAAGAACTGACAAGCAATGATCTGAGAGACAACTTTAACTTGCTGATCAGATATGTGAGTAGGGTCCCTGAAGAAAGAGAACCAAAAGTATTTGAAGAGATGAAGGCTGAAAATTATACAAATTGAGTGAAAACTATTATTCAAACAGTTTAAAGAAATGCAAGAGCATGAAATATGAAGAGAACTACACCAAAGTACATTAAAACCAAATTGCTTAAAGTCAATGATTGTGAGAAAATCTTTAAAACACTAAAGAAAAAGGATAACTAAAAAACAAAACAAAACAAAAAAGGTTTGTTTGTTTTTTCACAAACAATGCTAGATAGAAAACAGTGGAGTAACATCTTTAAAATAATAAAGAAATTAACTGTCAACTTAGAATTTCTGTCCAGTGAAATATCTTCCAAAAAAAAAAAAACAATAAATAAATAATGCCTTAGGCAGACCAAGGGGGACAACCATTTTAAAAAACTTTAAAGAATCCTTTGAAAGAAGAAAATAATAGTAGAAGGAAGACTAATTCTACAAAGGTAATCATGAACACTAAAAATGGTAACTACATGAGTAAATATAGTTATTATTTAAAATCTTTAAATGGATTGGCCAAAGAAAAAAATAATAAAAGTGTATTTCCAAGTACACAATGCATGTAGAAGTTCAATGTATGACAGGAATAATGCCAAAACTTGGAAGGAATAAATGTAATTAAACTACTCTCATGTTGTGATACTAGAAACATAGAACATTTACCAAGATGGACCATATCCTGGGCCATAAAGCCAGTATTATTAAACTGAAATGTGTTAAATAAAACAAAATACATTTTCTACCCACAATGGAACTGAATTAAAAATCAAGAATTAAAAATCAAGAATGAAAATTTTAGCAAAATACTGTAAAATTTTGAAAAAACATCATACTTCTAAATAACTTATGAGTCCAAGAAGAAATCAAAAGATATATTTAAAAATATTTTTAAATCCCTGGGTGGCTCAGCGGTTTGGCGCCTGCCTTTGGTCCAGGGCCCGATCCTGGGTCACGGGATCGAGTCCCGCGTCGGGCTCCCTGCATGGAGCCTGCTTCTTCCTCCTGCTGTGTCTCTGCCTCTCTTTCTCTCTCTCTCTCTCTCGATCTCTCTCTGTCTATCATGAATAAATAAATAAATCTTTAAAAACATATTTAGTCCTGAATGAAAAGGAGACACAATATGTCAACATTTGTGAGATGCGTTTACAACAGAACATAAAAGGAAACTTATAATGCAAAACTCCGTTTTTATAAAGAAATACATCTCAAATCAATGACCATTGTTTCCACCTTAAGAAACAGAAAAAAGGAAAAGAAAACAAAAATACAAAGTAGAAAATGAACATAATCCACATCAGGGTGGAAATCAATGAAGTGAAAAACAAACGCAATGGGGAAAATAAGTAAAATTAAAAATTTGTCCCAACATTCATTCTTGATAATAACTCTCATCAAACACTAATGGAAGCAAATGTATGGAAGCACTAATGGAAGGAACTTAGTAAATGTTGTCTCAAAAACTAATAGCTAATATCATAGTAAATGAGATGAAAGATGATATTTTCCTCCTATGATCAGGAACATGACCAGAATGACTACGATTTCTACTTCTATAATATATTGTTTCAGAGGTGATGGCAATGTTCACTATTTTGTTTGAGCTAATGTTTCACTAGTGTTCACATAACTCAAAATTTGACAAATTGTACTCTGTAAACTTGTGCAGTTTATTGTATGTTAGGTATACCTCAAGAAAATTGTCATAATCTATGTGTTACACAACATCTAAATTATATCATAATAAAAATATTACTAGAAAAAATAATATGAGTGATTCCTATTTCAGGGAATATTGGAATTTTTATTCAGTGCTTTATACAAAGAAGTGAAGAAAGAATATGTCTTGGAAAAAAAGAATATCAAGTTTAATTCTAAGTCCAAAGATTCCCCTGACCCTTTGCTGTAGACTGAAAGTTTGTATATCCCCCCAAATTTATATGTTAAAACCAAATCCACCATGAGATGGTATCTGGAGACGAGGCCTTTAGGAGGTGATTAGATCATGTGGGTGGAGCTCCCGTGATTGGAGATAATACCCTTCCAAAGAATTCCCTTGTTCTTCCTACCCTGTCAGGTTATAGCTTATGGAGAGAAGACAGCCTAATGTCTGGGCAGGAAGTGCTCACCATGTGCTAAATCTGCCATTACCTTGATTTTGGACTTGCCACCCTCTAGAACTATGAGAAATCAATTTCTACTACTCATAAGCCAGTCTATATGTTCTGTTATAGTGTACATATAGTCTAGGCTGGAACATATAGGCCAGCCTGAATGGCCTAATACAACACTGAACCAGAGTGGTTTTTCTAAATTTGAATTTGAACATTCTGGCTCCCACTTTAAAGCTTTTCCTTTGACTGCACATGACAAACCACTAAAATGAGGTATAGATTCATGCATTGCTTTTGTTTAATTCTGTCTTTATCTCTCAGTAGCATATAAATTCCATCTATGAACCATCTCATTCTTTCTTTCCACCCATGGCAAGCTGAGCTACCTAAACATATTTTAGATCACACCGCATAATCTAGTGTTTTGGTTTCTTTAAAATTCTTTTGTCTGCCTGAAGGATTCATCTTTGTTGTTTATGTTTCATCTTTTATATTTCTTCCAGAAATCCCACTTTGACCCCTCAGATTCTATTAGATTCCTTTGCAATGGAAAGGAATGAATGTTAAGTAGAATGAATGCTCAGATATATATGAACAAAATATAATTTTGTGCCAAGAATATTAGATAGAGTTGAGAGGGAAAACAAAATTCTAAAAAAATAATGAATGAAAGGGAGAAGTATTTCCATTTCAATTTCCACTCATCTGAGTTAGAAATTGTACATAAAGTTTAATGACATTGAATATTTAAAGGATAAAGGACTGGGTCACACTAGCTTGGATAATTCAAATGATGGTTAACATGACTCTGAACATGACTCCAAATCCCAAAATTTGATAGTTCCAAACTTATTTCTTTCATTTCCATTAATAACAGAGAGTGTAGTGCTTAGAATCTCTCTCGAGCTATATTTTGACACTCTTGAATACGAACATATGCAACACTCTTTTACTGCCCAACACATTCATATTCATTTCAAACAACTGGAGGTAAGAAATCAGGGATACAGAGCAAGCAGAGTCATAACAAAAACCTAATTAGATTTCAACTTTATTTTTGAGCAAATAAAAATAAAGTTGAAAAAACATAAATTAGAAAAAAGAGTTCTTCATTTGCTCATTTAATTTAGAAGCATGTAATGAAGAAATAAATGTAGAATGTGGTAAAACAACATCCTGGGGTAAGCTGAAATCCACAAGAGATGTTTTGTATTTTTTTACTCAGATCAAAATAGGTATAGCCTTTATGGAATTTTAAAGAATACAAGCGTTTAAAAAAAAAAGTTCTTCCAAACATTTATCTGCAGGAAAATTACCTAAGAAATTTATTAAATTGTACCCTTCTGAGCCATTACTTTATAGTTTTTGGTCAATTGTATAATTTGTGCCAGTGGTCTGAATTTAAAAAAAAAAAAAAAAGGACGCCTGAGTGGCTCAGCAGTTGAGCGTCCACCTTGGGCTCAGGGTATGATCCTGGGTCCAGGGATCGAGTCCCACATCTGGCTCCCTGTGAGGAGCCTGCTTCTCCCTCTGTCTATGCCTCTGCCTCTCTGTGTCTCTCATGAATAAATAAATAAAATCTTAAAAAAAACCCACAGCAGATGATTTGTATGTAGGTGATCTTGAACCACATTTTTATAACCACCAACGTTGAGATCACTCAAAATTTTGTCTCCCTCCAACAAATCCTACTAACATTTTCACATATGTTTTAGCACATATTTTCCCAGCATTTTTTGGCCTGAATATATTTAGCTATTTTGTTTTAAGTCTTAGTGTATAGTAAAGCATTCAATTATGTGCTGTGGGAAGGACAGAATTTATTTTTCTACAAGCCTAGTGTTTAAGAACTGATTTTGTGATAGCTAGAAGTCTGGGTCTAATCTTGACTTCACTGTGGTCTGAATTTAATTGAGTTATTTAACCATCTCATATCTATCTACAATAATAAATAAAGCATTATTTATTTTTGTAATAATTAAATCATATATACACATATATATAGTACTTGACACAGTGAATATAGTTAATACACAGTATACTAGATATCATTGTTATCTTAGTAAAAGAGTTGATGATTTTTCATATAAAACAAAGTGTATACTTTAAGAGTTTTTAGGCCACTTGATTTAAAAAGAAAAAAACAAAGTAATAAATGAAACACTGGTATGTTAGCATTACCCTTTTGTAAGGCATTATTGGCAACCAATGTCTAACTCCCAATACTGTGAGTGAAATTATGCTTTGCTTTTAAACTACTAATATTTACTCGGAATTATCATCTAGGACCAGAATATACAGGACATGTAACTATTTAAATATAATATAGCTATATATAAACTCTTAATATATAAACTCTTAATTGAAACATTTTCCGACACAAAGCTTAAAAAAACATCTAGAGCATTTTCTTGAACAGGTGTACATTCTCTAGTAAATATTAATTGTATTAAATTTTAGTGTACTTAATATGATTAAAAAGATTAAAAATATTGATAAAATATTATCACTATTATTATTTGCAAATACTATATTAAAGTTGCTGATGGAATCTAAACAGAAACAAATGACATTCAGGTAAAGATAAGTAAAATCACCATAGGTATAGAACTGCCAGTGTTTGGGAATCTAATTTCAATATAAATCTATTGGCTTATCAATTACAACCTAAGTATAAGAAGTAGAGTCAATATAGGAATGGCTATCCAATTACAGAACTATGATGATACATTCCTAAATGCACTTAAAAGAGGGATATTTCTTTTAGGTAATTGAAAAAGAAATGAAGAGCTATGCTAAATGCATGGTTTCACAGCGGTTTGAAAATACAAACTTCATGAGGGAAAAGGAAGAAAATTGCTTTAATATCAGAGAAGCCCTGGGGAAATTAGTAGAGTGTAAAAGCATGTGTGTGTGTGTGTGTGTGTGTGTGTGTGTGTGTGAGCGTGTGTGTGTGTGCAGGTGTGTGTGTGTGTGTAATGCAGAGCAGCAGAGTGGTGTCTTGGAAGAGTTTATGTTTTGGCAGACTTTGTAGCCATTTCTTTTCTTAAGGGCTAGGGCTTACCTGAAAGGCAAAAAATCAGAACCTGTGCTTTTGAATAGATTTCTAGTTTCCAGGTTAATTCTTTCTTTAGTTGAGGACTATTCCCTAATCTAAGCTGTGACTGTGAACATAAACCTGACCTCTCTGGTGTGAAATACAAACAGCTTTCAATTACTGAACAATCTGTAATAATGATTAAACCTTCTGCTTAAGCAATTAACTTTGAGAAAGTAGAAACTATTCATGAATTCTTAAAATTGTTCTTCTCTGCTATGGATTCAATCTTGTGACCATAAAGACGCAACATGACTTTCAAATTAACATCAAACATGAAAACTTATTTCCTGTAAATTCAAAAATTTAATATAGAGTTAGTAGGGTAAGTCAAGAGGTGAAGAAAATAACTGTTAAAGGGATGTAAGAATGTACATTTTAATGTATGTGTACAAGTGATCAGTTAGATCTCTTGAGTCCCTGCTATGTACTTAATGTTATTTATCTTTTCATTTATTTACTAAAAATTTTATTAATTCAATTAATCTATTTTTTTCATTCAGCAAGAATGATAATTGACCTACATGGAGTTTTGAAAAAATACTTTTCATATTACTGATTCTATCACAGGCACATGTCTAACCTTAGGAAATCAAATGTTTTGAAACTCTGAAGGAATATGGTGCTAGATAGTGTGAACTCCTTGAAACTATCGGGATGAACAATAGCAATATGTTTTGCTAATTAGCTGAACTCCCAAAATGTCATTTTTTAAATGGCATACTTTATATAATGAACAGCTTTTTTTTAAAATCACAAATACATCTGTAAATGTCATATGTGACTGATCCTCAACCTTGCCAGAGACCTTGACAAAGGTACCCTAGGAAACAGGACAGACATGATGAGTAGTTCACAACTAATTATGGAATAAGACAATACGGACAAAGAAATGAGAACAGGGCCAGGTGGTGGGGTATGAACTAAACATTAACCAATAATCCCTTTCAAGTTTCCTTTACACTATCAGCTTTTCCCCATTGCTTCACTTATATGGTGCTCTTAACTTTATGGATCACAAACACATCTGACGTTGTGGTGTTTTTTTTTTTTAAGATTTTATTCATTTATTCATGAGAAACACAGAGAGAGAGAGAGAGAGGGAGAGAGGCAGAGACACAGGCAGAGGGAGGCAGGAGAGCCTGATGTCAGGCTTGATCCCAGGACCCCAGGAGTCACGACCCAGGCTGAAGGCAGATGCTCAACCACTGTGCCACCCAGGTGCCCCTGTCATTGTGGTTAAACATACTGCTAGAAAACAGCTAGACAAATAGGCAAATGTGAAGAAAATTGCATATCATAGTTGCAGAGGGTATATGGACTCCCTAAGTCTACTCTTCCTCTGATTTGATACTTTAGTGTCAGTTCCTATCAAATTCTGTGGCCAAGTAAATAAAACATAAAGAAAATTACTCAATCATGAAAAAGAATGAGATCGTGGCATTTCTAACAATGTGGATGGATCTAGAAAATATAATGCTAAGTGGAATAAGTCAGAGAAAGACAAGTAATATATTATTTTACTCATATGTGAAATTTAAGAAACAAAGCAAATGAACATAGGAAAAAGACACAAACAGAAAAACCAGACTCAAGCAGAGAATAAACTGATGGTTGCCAGAGAGGAATAGGGGAGGGCATGGGCAGAATGGGAAAAAAAAAGTAAAAAAATGAGTTTCAAGCACCAGAAACCCCACTTTCCCCTGCAGTTAATTCACTGCAGAGAAATAACTATATCATTTAAAGCCAACTGGCAGGGAACGGCATGGGAACGATGTAATCATTAGAAGAAAATTTCACGATTGCAACAGAATCTGTATTTCTCCTGGAATCTTTATTTATCTGTATTGCATAAAATTAAGATTTTATTTTGTTTCTTTCTTGGAATCCTGAGACCACTATGCTGTGAGGAAGTCCAGTTTAACCCAGTACAAAGCAAGAAGTGTTATAGGAGAGAATTAAGGTGCCCAGTTGATAGCCAGCACCCATTTTCAGGCACATGAATGAGAAACATCTTGAACCCTTCAGTCCCAGTAGGCACATGAATGAGAAACATCTTGAACCCTTCAGTCTCAGAGGACTACAGATGCATAGGTAATACTAACCTCCAGAACTGTAAAAATAAGTATTGGTTTTAGCCATTATATATATATATATATAATATTATTATATATAATATAATATTTAATTATATTATATATTTTATATATTATATATTTAATTATATTATATATTATATATTATATATTATATATTACATTATATATAATATATACTATATATTATATATAATATAATATTTTTAAGTGAAATAATAGCTAATTGAACAACTTACAGTGGAGAAATCTTTAATCGTCTTTCTGGCTCTGCACTCTGCCACTGTCCACAATCCACACTCAAGCCAGAATCGCTACCACACATGGAGGATCTTCTAGATTCCTTCCATACAGCATGGAATACATAAGCAATTTATGTAATCTATTTGTCTGTGGGGTGAGAGATGATCCTGGGCTGACTTGTACTTGTCGATTTACTCTTGGACCTTTCTGATTTAAAGAGCCTTTTAGAATCTCTTGATTTATATTGGGTTTAAATGTCCAGTTTTTCATACCTCTTTTCTTTCATGTCCTCTTCCCCAAGATGCAGTGAGGTATTGAGAAAGAAGGTATGATGGTGCTGGGGCAGGGGCTTATATCTGCCCTCTGCCCTTTATATCTTCTCTGATCTCTGGGCGGAGTGGCTTGTTTCCTCTGTAAGATTACGAGAGCTGGGAAATTTGTTGTTGTTCTTTGGTTTGGTGAATTTCATGGGTCCTTTTGTGATCACTCTGCACCACTTTGCCTGTTGTGAGTGCTATAGAAATTTTTGATGTTTGCTACTGTTTGATGCTGATCCTGAGTCTGGTTTCGGGAACACTTTTTCCCTACCAGGTGTAATCCCTATTCTTTCTGTTAGCTATCTTCTTACAACCTCATGGAGCTTCTGCTAAATCTGAACCTTTTCCATACCTCCTTGGAGCCAAAGGAAATATAGAAGTAGTAAGAGTATAGGAGTGAGAGCGCTTAGGCTCTTCTCTCTGTCAAATCAGGGCATGTTGTCCCTTTGCCCTGGTGTCACTGCCCCATGTTGACCCAAAGCAACTCGTACTCTTCTCTTCCCAGATATTCAAAACTGAGAACTGATATTAAAGACTTCTTGTCTCTCTTATTCTGGCATCAAGTCTATCTCTAGAAGTCCATATCAGATGGGATAGGAAGGATGCAAATATCTAGGTTTTCCTCATTTTGCTTTTAACCTCTCTTTCACACAGACCTGGGATTTTTCTTACATTTACCCTTCCTATCAGTCAGTGATTTTGCCTACATTTTACACTCCCTCTCTCTTGCATATCATTCATTTTTCTCATTTCTAGGTCCAAGATGTTGGAATGGCTGCCAAGGAACATGATCTCTATGTAAGGAAAATGGATAGGGGTGCCTGGGTGGCTCAGTAAAGTAAGCATCTGACTTTGACTCAGGTCATGATCTTAGGGTCCTGGGATCAAGCCCCACTGGAGCTCCATGCTCAGTGGGTGGTCTGCTTGTTCCTCATCCTCTCCCACTGCCACTCCCTTTGTTCATGGTGTCTCTCTCTCTCTCAAATATGTAAATAAAATCTTTAAGAATGAATGTATTTTCAAAATAAAACCATTATATGCATATTTAGCTTTTTCCCATTTAGAAAATAAAATTCAAAATCCTTTTATTAATGAAACTCCAATCAGAATGGCACTCCCTTTAGTCAAGCCTCCATGGGACTACAACACACTTGTTTTTTTTTGTTGTTGTTGTTTTTGTTTTGCTTTTTTTTTTTAAGGAATATGGTTGTTAGCCTCCCCTGGACAACATAGATCATTGAGGGAATAAATCTAAAACAGTAAAAGCAAAAAATAAAACAAAAGCCTTGTTACTTTATCTTCAAATGTGAATTTCAAACCCTTTAACTGCTTTTTTTTTTGTCCTCTTCTGCCTATAACATACATTCTCTTATCCCATCTGATCAATCTGTTTTCATTTATTTTTCACTTCACTTAAATTCCACCTCCTTCAGGAAGCCTCCTATGACATTCTTTATTCCCTATTCCCAGCTCCCATAGTTCCTTCCACAGCACCCCAAACAGTAATTCACTCTCTCTCTCTCTGTCTTCCTCTTTCACTCTCTCCTGCCCCCTTCTCCCTCTTCTTTTCCCATTTCCTTTTCTCTCCCAAAGTGGCTGTGAGCTGTATGAGAGCAGGATCCATCTTATTATTTTCAGTGTCCATCATAATTCTTGACACATGGTAGGCGTTAAATAAGAGAAGAATAAAAGAAGGAGCATACATAGCTCTACATGAGAAGTCAAAAGATAACCAGAAGCTATTTATAGTTTATGGACCGCTTGGCAAACTGAGACATCACCTTACTTATTTCCATGTCTTAGAGGATATTCACAATGATACAAATTGAATCCCTGCCCAACACCCTAGTCTAAGGGCAGGGTGAGAGATTTATATTCTTACAATGAAAGACACAGAGTGTTCAGGAGTTGATGGTGACACTACTCTAAAAACTGAAGTTTAAATAATTTTAGAAAGTATAGAACATATGAATAGACAAATAGTCAAAACTAAAAATAAGTAACCATAGTATTAAGTACTTAAATCCTACATGTCTCTGAGACAGTTGAGATTCTATCATAAACAAATACACAGAATGCAACCTCTTTTTAAAATTTATTTGGATGTCTTCCAAGAAGCTATAAATACTATTGATAATAGAGAGACTGCTAATTTGTTTCTATGTGTGATTTTCCAAGTTCAAAGCTGATCTCTAGTTTGTTTCTCTGATTCCCATCAATTCAGAATAGCTTTTGTTGTAAGAGATTTTTTCTCTTTCTTCTTCGTGACGTTCAAATTATTCAGTTTCTGAATACCTTCTAGTTCACCTCTGCATGCACTATTATGATTTTCCTTTCCTATACTTTGGAAACAACAAACAAATATACACCCCCGACATGCATGCACTGAGACACACATACATACAAATACATATCTGTACTCTCCTTCATGCATCTCCAACTCCTTTCCTCTATATAAATAGATATTTATTTTTCTTCACTGAGATTAAAATCTTATTTTACTTTTTTAAAAAATTTAATTTATTTATTTATGAGAGACACACACACACAGAGACAGAGAGAGAGAGAGAGAGAGAGAGAGAGAGGCAGAGACATAGGCAGAGGGAGAAGCAGGTCTCACTCAGGGAGCCCGATGCGGGATTTGTTTCGGGACTTCAGGATCATGCCCTCAGCCGAAGGCAGACGCTCAACCTCTGAGCCACCCAGGCATCCTGAGATTAAAATTTTAAAAAGAAATTGTCTTCAAGTAATTAAACTTTGAAAATGAAAATACCAAGTCAAAGTAGAAAGAAATTATATGGAATATATCCAACTTATCGAATTCTAAGAATTAAAATAAGCAAGTCAAGAGGAAAGAAAGTTTTCTAAATAAATATGATAAATTTTTGAAAGAGTAGGGACTATGTATATATATTTTCAGTTAGTTGACTAATATTCAGTATGATAGTGATGCTTAATTTGACTTCCTCAACTTTCCATTAGTGATATGAAGGAAGGAAGGAAGGGAGGAAAGAAAGAAGAAAGGAAGGAGGAAGGGAGAGAAGGAAGGAAGGAAGGAAGGAAGGAAGGAAGGAAGGAAGGAAGGAAGGAAGGAAGGAAAGGAAAGGAAAGAGAAAGGACAAAAAGGAGAAGGAGGTAGGTAGGGAGAAGGAGGAGAAGAAAAGAGGAGAAGGAGAGAGAAGAGAGGAGAGGAGTGAGGGGAGAGGGAAGCAAAATTAGAGTCAGTTCTTGTCAAATTCCTTTAAGGGGCACTGATAATTAAAGTCAGACTGATTTAAAAAAAAAACAGATGAAAAAACAAGGGCATTTTGATCTGTAATTATATTTATAGTTCTTTTAGGAGATTGTAGCTGGCCACCTCACTGAAGGATTGGACTTTCTCCTCCTTTTTTGTATTCATGTTGTGGTATAAGATGTGGCTCTGGTACTTGATTTATCTGCCTCTGTTGCCCAGACTGGTTTAGCCATCTGAGAGCATATTTGCCACAATCCTAAGCTTTGAGGCTGACTCAGTGGCCCCTCATGTGGTAGGAGCCAGGCCTGCCCTCATAGGGCTTGAGGAAACTGACTTCTCCCATCACTTCTGGACTTACATGAAGAGCCTTATTCTGGAAATAGACCTGATGTACCCAGCAGCTGACTGAAAGATCCTGGAAACAGCTCTGGGAAGCATGAGAGAATTAGTGCTCCATGGGGAAGCTTTGTGCAATGAGAAGCAGAAGCTGGAAAACAGAGAATAAGCCCGTTCTTTCTCCCCACAACCATGGTGTTGAGGTGCCGTGTTTCCTCCACACATCTCCTGCGACTGAACAACCAGCCATGATTCTGTGAGAACTGGGGCCAACTCAGCAACTTATCACTTTGTATTTGTTTTTCTTTCCAGCCTCTTTCTTCTCATTACTGTCTTTCATGCCTAGGATCCTGTCTCCTAGTAAAACCTTCACTTTGCATCCAGCTGGCTGTATTTTCTAGGGAAACCGTCCCAAAACAGCATATCTATTTTTTTCATATTGCTAGACTTTTTTTTTTTTTTACTTTTATATGGATTTTTATAGATTTCAAAGAATTTCTTTTATTCAATCATATCAACTTTTGGTCATTTTTATTCTAAATTTTTCTGAAGTCCAACTCTTCCTGTACATTCCTACTTACCCTTTCTAACATGGGCTATCATCATCTGTGTTCTGCAATACAGCCTCAGGTTTCTATTTACCAATTTCGGATTGGTAGTTCTTGGATTCATCCTCCCTGCAGCCGTGAGTGATCTTTCTAATCCAAACTGAATATACTTTCCTTTTACTTTAAAACGTCTTAATACTGCCACCCCCATAATAAGATAAAGTCTTATCTCTAAGATAAGCACACTGTGCTCTGGGATGTATTACTTGTTCTCTGCATCTCTGTACCATTGCTCTTCTTGCCCCCTCTGCCTAGGACACCTCATCTTCCCTCCTCTAACTGGTTAAATTCTACATTTCCTTTGAGACAGTAGTTCTGGACATTTTGGGAGTCATCAACCTTTTTGCTACTTGAGTGAAAGCTATGGACTTGCTCTTTCAAAACAAAACAAAACAAAACAAACAAAGCATACATAGCATTTTGCCCAACCTTTAGAAAGAGAATGATCCTTCACCCTGCCCCCAAATCTATTCTCATTAAAAAGTTCATCACTTCTTTTGAATGACACGGAGACTGAGGTGCCACCCTCCTGAAGATCTTCCTTTTCTCTTGATGTTATGGTTTCTGACAATGAGATCACCTGAGAGCCCAGATTGCATCTCCGTCATTTCTGATTCCTCAGTGCCTGTACATAAGGGGCAAATACTATTTATGTGTTGAATGAATGAAATAAATGCATCTATTTGGTCCTCCCACTGGATCTTGGAGACTTTCAGGACACAATTGATGCAGTTCACAAGACACACACGGTAAAAATTATTTCACAAATGAAGAAGGACTTGTAGAATGGCTGAGTGACGGTTCAATGACAGAACCAGAACTAAAACCACTTTCTCTTGATCACAAGTTCTTGAATGCCTGTCTGTGTTTTGTATTTAAGAACAAAACAAACCAGTTTTATTTAACCTGTTTCCTTGACTCTTGGCCTTGACACCTTCAGATTACTAAGAGACAAAATTTTATCCTGAATATATATCCAGTCTATTTTCTAATCTGACCTTCAGAGCAACTTTACTAAAATGTAATTTCTAATATGAAAGATCTGTGAGAGTCCAACCCAAATGCTTACCAAATCATCAGACCATTAAAGTTGGCAAACATCTTAAAATGGCTCCATAGAACTGTACCTTTCCATTTGGGAGTGTAGGCAAACAGCTTTGTTTTTGTTTTTGCAATTGACACAATCATTTACATTAGGATTCAAAATCTATTATTTAGGCTGGCTGGCTTTGAATACATTTTCCCCAAATTTATATACTGCTAATGAGGTTCTCCTTGAAAGCATATCAGGGTCCTTCACTGAGGGCTTCTAAGGAGAATTTAATTATCATTTTATTTGAAATATGGAAATCGTATTTGCTTTATATCATAGCAATGATATAAGAAGTGTTTGTTTTATTTTTTCTTCACTTTTATAGGTTCTTAAAATTTTGTCAAAAGCAAAGACTTTATTATATAAGCAATTAACTTTTGTTTTTTCCAATAATGTTTTCAGCTTATTTCTCATACAGTTGCCTGAATCTATCATGATAGGCATAGGCCAGTGTTTTGTTGTTCAATGGCCAAATATATTATTCTCAAATGATTTCCTTAGGATGGATCAAGCAAGCATTTCTTTGCTTTCTTGTCAAGATTTAATAATTTCACAGCAACTAATAATTTCCTGTAATTTTGCATACAAGCAGAAGCAGAATAAGCATTGACAATGTAGAACAAAACAAGGCAAATTAAAATACACTTACTGCACTAATAACATGCATCAAAAATATTTTTTAAAATTAAGAGAGGAAGATGTGTTTTTCCCTATTCCAACCACTAATGAAACAAAATCTCTGGACATTATTAAAAAAAAAAGAGAGAGAGAGAGAGAGGACTTAGAAAAGAAGAGAGAAGAAAGTGGACTAAGTTAGGAACTTGAGACCCAGGAAATGACAAAATGTGAGTTTCCTAGATTTTTCTTTTCCCTCACATATCTTAAACTTGATCTAAAGAGCGAGCATAGCATAGGGCAACCCGGGTGGCTCAGCGGTTTAGCGCCACCTTCAATCCAGGATGTGATCCTGGAACCCCGGGATCAAGTCCCACGTCGGGCTCCCTGCATGGAGCTTGCTTCTCCCTCTGCCTGTGTCTCTGCCTCTCTCTCTCTCTCTCTCTCTGTCTCTATGAATAAATAAATAAAAATTTAAAAAAGATACCCCATCTAAAGAGCTAGCATACCAGAAATTTCAATAGATATTGATGCAAAAAGTCCAAACAAAAGCTTGTGCTCTTTAGCCAAAGGACCAGGGAAGGTTCAACCTAACAAAACAGAAACCTTTTAGACAATTACCTCTGTACTCAAGGCAAACACCCTAGGGAAAAAACTGTGCCTCAACAGTACCAGCAAAGGATGTGTAGAGTTTAGATTTCCACTCTTGCAAGGTTAGAATGAGATCTCCCAACACAACCATCAGATCGTGTCAGAGAAGGCCAAAGAGGGAGCTGGGCCTTTCATATCTGCCAGCTGATAACAAGGCCACCCTCCTCACATTGGTAGAGACTATATGAGGAACATGGATTTCCACTTTCACCTAGCGGTTTCAAGATGCCTCTTCCCTTTCCCCATTAAGATGATATCAAAGGAGGCCTAGTAGAGAGTCAGGATTTTCACCATTGTCCAGTTGTAATGAAGGGACCTTCACCAGAGTGTCCGTGGAGACCATATGAAGACTTGGAACCTTCATCTTGTTCTAGCAGTTATGAGTTCTACCCTGCTTCTGACTGCAGAGTGTCCCTGGAGGCTGACTGGTGCAACTGGGCTTTTACCTTGACTTGACATTTCAATTAAATCATCTGAACACTCCTCAGAGCTGGATAGCTTACTTTTCACTCAATCACACAAGACATTTACTGAGTGACTTCCATTGGCCAGTTTGTGCTTATACAGGAAATACAGGGGAGGACAAATGGTATTTGTCTCCTTGAAGACTTTTGAGAAGATTGTCCCCCTTGCCCTGTGGCATGGTGGCAGAGAAATCCAATGAAAAGCAAAGGTCTAAATAAGACCCAGAGTTTCATAACATAAGATAAAAATATCCACATCAGCAAGGAGATCAAACATACAAAGGAGAACCAAATTACATCTAAAAGATACCAACTGAATGAAAGCTCAGTGGGTGAGCCCAACAGTAGAATGGAGGAGACAGAGGAAAAAATTGATAAGCTAAAAGATGGACCAATAAAAATTACATAACCTAAATAACAGAGAGAAATGCTGTCTTAACATCAGTCCTTTAAATGGCAGAAAAAAAAACCCACAATAACAAAAAGTTAAATATTTTTCCCAGAGTTGTTTTTATTACTGTGTTTAAAAGAATCAACTAAACATTAAATTTTAAATATTCAATTTGTTATGTTAGCCTTAACTTATTACTGTCTTAGTTTATTTCTGGTACTTTTTTTTTCCTTTTTTCAAGGTAAGGAAGGGTTCTCTGTATAGGTTTCATTTTTTTCTCTTTTCAAGATTTTTTTTAAGACTTTATTTATTTATTCCCGAGACACACACAGAGAGAGAGAGAGAGAGAGAGAGAGAGAGAGAGAGAGGCAGAGACACAGGCAGAGGGACAAGCAGGCTCCATGCAGGGAGCCGGATGCAGTCCTTCATCCCCGGACTCCAGGATCACGACCTGGGCCGAAGGCAGCGCTAAACCACTGAGCCACCCAGGCATCCCTCTGGTACTTTCTATACAAGAAAAAAAAACAAAAAACAAAAAACAAAACTTAGACTGAATAGTATATCCGGATTTTGAGAAAGTTTCACTATATAGGGGTATTCCTAAAGAAATTCTTTTCCTGCCCTTTAATACAAACTGGAAACATTTCAGTTATGCTTCTTTTAAATCCTAAAATTAATGAAGTACACTCAGGGATTTCTTGGGTTGCCTTTTGTTCCTCGAAACCACAGGGTAAGTATATTTAAAAATAACATGCTGACGTTTTTACAAAATTGTCTATTAACACTGGTGTTGTACTCCAAAATTTACAGACATAAAAATAAATGTTAAAATTCCTTCGACCATGACTGTATCATTTTATATTATCTATTAAACCATTCTCAATACACCATAATCACAACAAATTCTAATTCTTCAGCTTTCATTAGAATCCCTAAGGCAATTTTTTCTGTCAATTTTCAAATAATCTCACAGCATGGCCTTGAGGATAAAATTGGAAAGTGTTTGGTAAATTGAAAATGCCTGTCTGTAATGTGACAATCTGTACATCTTGGTTCATCATCTAGAGATAAACAGGCTCAAAAATCCATAATACAACGTGAAATGATAACGTATAAAAGCACCTTTTGAGTGGAAACAAATTCTTCTTAATTCTAGAAAAAATCTTTTAATCGTCATTTCACCTCTCGATATATCAGTTAGGTTCTCAGAAATCTTTAAGAAGGCAGAGACTCTATCCTTCAGTGTATCTTCCCTGTGATCACATATTGGCTCATGTTAGTCATTCAAAAAATATGTAATGAGATTGAGTGAAGCTACCTAGATTTTAAGAATGTACAGATAATTAAATTCAATGGGATAATATTTATTTATTTATTTATTTATTTATTTATTTATTTATTCATTTATTTACTTATTTATTTTTTCAGGGGATAATATTTAAAAACATGTTGTAAACCACAGATTAATATTTAAATCGTTGACTACTTCTTATTCCTGCTTCTAAATCTAAATCAGACTCACTTGCTTCTTTCTTAAAGCACTCAGATTTTTGTTTGTTTGCTTTTTTTTTTTAGATTTTATTTATTTATTCATGAGAGACACACGCAGAGAGAGAGAGAGATGGGGGCGGGGGGCAGAGACACAGGCAGAGGGAGGAGCAGGCTCCATGCAGGGAGCCTGACATGGGACTCCATCCCGGGTCTCCAGGATCACACCCTGGGCTGAAGGTGGCACTAAGCCGCTGAGTCACCAAAGCTGCCTTGTTTGTTCTTAAAACTTAATTTGGAAGGCCAGTGTTGAATTTACAACAAAATTGAAGAAGGCATAAATATTTCTCATATATCTCCTGCCCTCGCACATGCACAGTTTTCCTCTTTATTAATACCACTCACCAAAATGGTGCATTTACCAAAGACGAATGGAATCTACATTGACACATGATGATCAACCAAAGCCCAGAGTTTAATCTTTGGGTCATTGTTGATGTTGTATATACTCTATAGGTTTGGATAAAAGTATGATGATATCTGTCATTATAATATTACACAGGGTATTTTCACGGCCTTAAGAGTTCCCTGTGTTTAAAAAAAAAAAAAAAAAAAAAAAAAAGAGCTCCCTGTGTTCTGTACATTCATTTCTCCTCCTCTCCCTGTGGCAACCATTGATCTTATTACAGTCTCCATAGTTTTGCCTTTTCTGTAATGTCACATAGCTGGAATCAGTTTGTGGCCTTTTCAGGTTGACCGCTGTCACTTAGAAATATGAATTTAAGATTCCTCAGAACCAAAATTTTAAAATCCTGTTATAGACCTGCCACTGGCTAAACCGCTTTTTTCAGTCTTCTAATCCCATGGAATCATTCTCTTCATTCCTTACAGATTTTAGTTCCTGCAGTCTTACTGACATACAACTTATTTTTTTTTGCTACTCTGTCCTTAAATATAATAAACATGACCAGAAGAATTATAGAAAAATATTGACTTTCCTAACTAAAATTATAATTACTGACCTAAATGGGGCTTTAAAAGATATCTTCCCATTGTCCCTAGATCCACTCATTCTAAACTCTGCTTTAGGAGATCTGTATCAATAGAACCCTTTGCCCTTTTTAACTTCTTTTTGGATTTGGCCCAGGAGGCAGCTGTAGGGGAAAGCGGAGTGTGTCATTGATACTTTCAAGAAGTATACCCCGTAAAATCCATTTCTCTCTCTTTCTGGTTTTAGTAACTTTTTCTGTCTCTTTCAGACTCAAGGTGAATACTTGCTAGCCCTGACCTATTGCACTGACCATTATGGTTCTCCTACCTACATCTTTGTAAATAATCTCATTGAGTGTTAATTCTTTTTGAATCATCCTACTTTGATTATGCCATCTGTAGCAGAAAAAAATCCTCAATATTGTTTGACAATGACATTTTTCTCTCATTCTCATACAATTAGTTTCTACATTTTCTAATCCTCTCAAATGATCTGCAATTTTTTTTCTTTCTTCATTTTCAGTTCATGAGCTTATTTCCTACTTCTCTGAAAAAACAAAGACACAATCTCAATAGAAATTTTAGGGGATGGGGGATCCCTGGGTGGCGCAGCGGTTTGGCGCCTGCCTTTGGCCCAGGGCGTGATCCTGGAGACCCAGGATCGAATCCCACATCGGGCTCCCGGTGCATGGAGCCTGCTTCTCTCTCTGCCTATGTCTCTGCCTCTCTCTCTCTCTCTCTCTCTCTCTGTGACTATCATAAATAAATTAAAAAAAAAAAAAAGAAATTTTAGGGGATGGGATAACTGGTTGATGGGTACTGAGGAGGGCACTTGAAGAGATGAGCCCTGGGTGTTATACTATATGTTGGCAAATTGAAATTCAGAGAAAGAAAGAAAGAAAGAAAGAAAGAAAGAAAGAAAGAAAGAAAGAAAGAAAGAAATTTTATAATCTTCCACTTCTATCTACATCTACCCAGTATACCTGAATCTGTACATTTATACTCTATGGTGTTGATACTTCCATCATGTCTGATTTGAAGTAATTACTATGATGCCACTGAGGCTGGGACAATCAGTTGCTGGCCAGCTCTGGTACAGCTCTGTTTAGGCAGGGATTTGATCTCTGTGTTCGTTGCTTCATGCCCAGTAGGTGATTAATTAATATTTACTGCATAGGACAAAAATAGCAGTTACTATAATTAAGTATTTAGTTGATAAATAACTTCTGAATATGGGTGAGTAAACATAATTTTGTGTGGTCATTTAGTATGTAATTTAATTTAAACATATCTGATTAGCTATTATATTAAAAACACGTATGCTTTAAAACTTTCAACTTTTTTAATCAAAAAGAAACTTCACGTTTCAAAGTTCATTTATTTGTATTGCCAACTCAGAGTGTGCGTAAGAAAATGAAATACATTTTTTTCTCTCTTTTAGCTTATGAACCTCTACACTTACAGAGTAAGAAGTAATATCAAGGAACAGAGCATAGGTTGACAATTGGTTCATACCAAGAATATACACATCATTGAGTTAAAATAGGGACTGTGTTCTGTGAAATGTGATTAGTTATATTTATTTCCAGGCTTAGAACAGAAGCTGAGGCAGAGTAGAATAATGCAAAGTAGAATATTTAAATAGCAAGACAGGAAAACACTTGGTTGGCCTGACGGTATTTTCGTACATTTATTTACTCACTTGAAATATTGCCTGTTTCTTAAGAACCTTGCAGATAATTTTCTTTCAAGGCCAAGTGGAATGATAAGCTAGGCAGAGAAAATCCACGAAGGTAGAAAATCTCTGGATTCTAGATTAAGGTATTTTCCCCATACTTTATGAACTCTGTAGATTATAAACTCTTCTTTTATTAAAGTACACTTTACAGTCCTTCTGCTAGTAAAGATAGCCTTGAAGCTGAAAATCAGTGTATACTATGAGCTCAGGGTAAATTCTGTTCGTTTGCTTATTGAAACTTCCTAAACTTATTTTTTGGTGTATTTAAAAATATACAGAACAGAATAATACATATTTAGTAAAAAGGCATGGAAAACAATAGATCAGGGATCCCTGGGTGGCGCAGCGGTTTGGCGCCTGCCTTTGGCCCAGGGCGCGATCCTGGAGACTCGGGATCGAATCCCACATCAGGCTCCCGGTGCATGGAGCCTGCTTCTCCCTCTGCCTGTGTCTCTGCCTCTCTCTCTTTCTCTCTGTATGACTATCATAAATAAATAAAATTAAAAAAAAAATTAAAAAAAAAAAAGAAAACAATAGATCAATTATAAATCTATCAAACTCTTCTTAGGGTACTAACAATACTTTGGAAATTGTACTTGTGGGTAAAAACTAAGTTATATTACAGATTTATACCTGGTGCAATGTATAGTTCAAATGGGTTCACTGTAGGGAAAATAGACTCCTCTTCCAAAGAGCAGATAAAACTTTACTGATTTCTGGATAGCAGCTTTATATCATATTTCCTCATTTTAAAAGATACATAGGTGCCTCTTGTGGTAGATTGAATAATATCCCTGTTCCAGATGTGTCCATGCCCTACTCCTTGGCACGTATTACCATATATGTGATAAAGAAGAGTATGAATGCAGGATTAAGTTAAGGATTTTGATATAGGGAGGTTATTGTGGATTATTTGGGTGTGCCCAGTGTAGTGAGAAGGATCCTTCTTAAAGGAAGGTAGAAAGTCACTGTTTAAATTAAAAAGAGAAAGCCCATGTAACTGAAAAAGCATATTATCGGAGTGATGTGATGACAATCAAAGAAAGCCAGAAGCCTCAAGAAACTGGATGAAGCAAGAAACAAATTCTCTCCTGGAGCATCTAGAAGCAAAGAGCTCTGACGACCTCTTGATTTCATATAATACTCCATTTGAACTTCATACCTCCAGCACATTAAGATAATGCATTTGTGTTGTTTAAACCACTACATTTGTAGTAATATGCTAGAGCAACAACAGAAAACTAACATACTTCTATTTTTAAATGAAAAACTTCTTTATTTATATAAATGTTTTAATTATGTTAGTGTGAAAATCTAAAGTGCATTATTTTATGTATATGTTATATGTGCTGAAAATATGTATTTTATATATATGTTGAAATACATGTATAATGAAAGCATTGATAATCTCTTTGGAACATTATGAGTAGGAAAAACTTTGAAATTTTTTAAAGTTTATTTTCTTGAATGACAAAAGTACTTCATAAAATAGTAGACTTTGTTGAGATAGAACACATATAGCTTTATTTAAAACCCTGTATGCACAGTTTATTTTTAATGGGTTAAATAAGCATTTTCATTGAAATATGCAACTATTCATATTTGTCATCTCACAGATTAGAATTATATAGATATACTAAATCTTAATAAATAAAGTCAAATAGTTTGTGTACAAATATTTCAGTCTTGTCTCAACCTGTTTTTTTTAATTGTAAGCATACCTGAACTGGAGAAGAAGAGAAACGTAGAGAAAGACTGTAAGAGAAATTATATGAAGATGGTGAATTTCTTAATGATAAAATATATCAACATTATCATATATTAGCAAACAGTAGAACTAGAAAATAAGATATAAAATCTTACAATATTAAATTCCAACATTGCAAAAATTATATAGTAATTCTACTAAGATTGATTATACATTTATCTTTTGAGCAACAATTTCCAGTTAATAGGTATTTTTAAAAGAATAAATTATGAGCCTTTGTCTATTGATAATTGTCATAATGAGCAGTTGTTAATTTAATAATACAAAAATTTCAAAAGTATTTTATAATTTCAAATGTATTAACGTGGATCCTACTAAGAAAGCCAAAAATTTTCCTTTATAAATTATCTTTTAGAGAAACAAAAAGGAAGGTATTTGAGCAATCTGTGGAGAATCCTGTGTGAAGCTACAAAGTAATTAAATTCAAAGCAACTGTTTTAAGAGTAGGTGAAAACATGAATTTATTTAGGGAAGAAGAAACAATAAATGATCAATAATTACATGGAAAAATAGCTAACGGGTTTATTAATAATGAAAAAATATAAAATTAAAAATATTTTCAGATCAAAATATGTTGCTGATCAAACTGGGAAATTATTTTTAACATAATAATGAGCAGATTTATTATAATTTTATGAGAATAACACATTTCCATCTGACAGAACAGGAGGGAGTTTATACTGGTACAAACCTTCTTGAGGGTAGATTGACAATACTTTGTGTCCCCAGTTCCTGGCAGATATTTACTTTGTTATTTACTAAAAATGAAATGAACATGCAACAGTACTGCCACCTTACTAGAGCAAGGGTATTCTGGGAAGGTTCTTTTAGCCAAATATAACCATATTCAGTTTCTACAAAGAATGTGTGAACGGTTCAATAGTGATCTTTGTCAACTACTGTATGAGATTAATTATAAATATGATAGTTGAGGAAGTAAATGACAAACAGATTCATTCTGTAATATAACCAAAGGACCAAAACAAAAAAAAAAAGTTAAGAATTAGACACAATATTTGTAAAGAAACAAAGGTAATGGAGAGTGTGATCCTTTTTAATATTAACCATAAAAATCCCATTGGCATTACCATGAGGTATATTAAAATTATTTGTTTTCCACTTACATGAAAGACAAACCAGGTCTTTTAAGTAACTGGATTTCATGTACCACCTACCATGCTGTGTAAACTACAGGTCCTTTGAAATGCTCACTTTCCTCCAAGTTGGAATAAGTCATTAGTACTTGTGAGAGAGAAAGATGAAAAATTTGCAGGAGAGGAAGTATTAGGAAGAATATGTTTTATTTATTAAAATATTGAACCAGAAAACCTAAATTTCATGAAATATTTTAAACACTTAAGGTAGCATTAGAAAATGCTGTTCATTTCAGTAGTCTTATTTGAAAGCTATAATCTTTATTTTTTAGTTTAAGAATTTACTGTGTTTTCATTTTCTGCGGGATCTATGTGGGTAAGATTTAGGGGACTCAGACGTTGCATATAAATGAAAGGGTGAGGAAAACAGAGCAATCTCTGAAAACTTTCTAAACAACTTATATTAATTGCACGAACATGTTGCAATTAATACTAGCGCTTTCTGAAACAGAACCAACTGAAAAAACTGGCTCTCAAGTAAACTAGAAGCCCAGATTCTTGTGTGTGTGTCTGTGTACATGTGCGTATGTGCAAGCAATATCCTGCTACCTTACCCAGATCACTATTATCAGTCATCTTTCTTATTTAGTTTAACATGGCATTGACTTCCTATTGCTGTTTAACAAAAGATCATAAACCTAATGAGTTAAAAACAAATTGCTATTTCAGAGTGTCCCTGGGTCTCCTGCCTCAGAATAGCTTCACTGGGTCCCCTGTTCAGTGTCTCACAAGGCTGAAATTAAGTTATTGTTTGGATATCCTTCCTTTCTAAAGGTTGGATCCTTTTCCAAGATCACATGATTGTTGGTTGAATTCATGTCCCTGAAGCCACAGGGCAGTTAGAGGCCTCCACCCTGTTGATGGCTGTCAGCCAGGTCCTTGCCATATAGTTCCCTCCAATATTAGGACTTCAAGGGCTCATCTGATTAGATGGGGCACAATCAGATAATCTCCCTTTCGATTAACTCAAAATTAATTGATAAGTAGCCTAATTATGAGTAATATCCTATCATATTCACAGGCTCTGTGGATAACACAAGCTGTGTGCACTGGATGTGTGTGTGGGCGAGGGTATCTTGAGACTATTTGCGCATCCGCCCACACACTCTCGCTCTCTTTCTTTTCTTTCTCAATAATTCAATCAATGAGGAGTAAATTGGAGATATTATTCCCCTTCACCTCTGAAAGGCAATATTTTAGAAGGCTGATCGGTTTTTAAAATTTATTCTTTCTCTAATTAGACACAAATAATATTTTTGAACATTCATTAACTGCCTCTTTTTTTTTTTTTTTTTTGCTACTGTGAGCATACTGAGTAAAAATGCTTCTTCCACAGATATCTGTGTTAATTTTTTTAAATCTGTATTTTAAAATCCTTCCTTAGGTCTTGTTATTGCTCCCTAGATTGCTTAGGGGTGAGGATGCTTCTCCTTTTCTACACCTGTGACAGACTGCGGTTATCCCTACATTTGTTATTATCCCAAAATTTTCACCAAGTCCTGGAAAACATCTTTCTGTGTTGTGGAATGTCTTCTCCTAGCCCGTCTGTTGCACCTACATCGCTGCCTGGCCAGGATATACACATAGTCAAATTTAAGAGCTAATGATAAATTATTTCCCTAAGTGTTTGCAACAGCGTACACCTGCACCATCCCTATGCTACTTTTTCCTGCTCTGCAATCCCGGCGACACATTTTACATTTTGCAAATCTGTTAACTATAAAATATTTTTTCATTGCAGTTTTAATATGCATTTCCTGATGTTGAGCATCATTCCTTCTATTTAATTTGTATCTGCGTTTTCTTTTGAGTACAATGTCTTTTCCTATGGTTTCTTTAGTTTTCTACTAGATTGTTTCTTTTTATGTTGCTGATTTGTAAAAATTAGCATTTACTCTCCAGTTCTCCAAAGTAACTAATACTCTTCTGCTATATCCGCTGGAATATTCCCTCTTGGCTGGGGGCTTACCTTTTAACTTACTTTACAGTGTCTTACAATAACAGAACTTTATAATTTTATTATAATTTAATTTATTACTTTTTGTATGACATTTTGCCTATCTTATTTATAAAACAAAACAGAGTAAATATCTTTTTTTCCTCAGGATCATGAATATATTTCCTACAATGTTTGAAGAATTTTAAACATTTGCATTTCACATTTCAGTTCAAAATTTATCCAGAATTATAAGTACTTGTAAAATAATTTGTAATTTTCCTTTTTGTTCTTTTTAATTAGGAAAACACCTTAATTAGGAGAGTGTTATAGTAATTTTTTAAAAAAAAAAGTTTTATTTGAATATAGTTGACACACAAGTTACATTAATTCCAAGTGTACGACATAGTTATTCAACAACTCTATAGGTTATGCTATGCTCGCCACAAGTGTAGCTACCATCTGTCACCATGCAACCCTATTACAATACCATTGACTCTATTTCCTATTCTGTGCCTTTTAGTCCTGTGACTTACTCATTCTATAAATGGAAGCCTGTATCTCCCACTCCCCTTCATCCATTTTACCCATCTCTCTACCCTTGTCCCCTCTTGTAACCATCAGTTTGTTCTTTGTATTTACAGATATGATTCTGTTTTTTGTTTGTTTATGTATTTGTTTTGATTTTTAGATTCCATATGTAAGTGAAATTGTATGGTATTTGTCCTTCTCTGTCTGACTTATTTCACTTAGCATAATACCCTTCTGGTCTATCCATGTTTTGGATGGCAAGAATCTTACCCATTTTTAAAGCTGTACATCTTCTATATCCATTTGTCTATCAGTGGACACTTGGGCTGCTTCTGTATCTTGGCTACTGTATATAAAGCTGCAATAAACATAGGAGCATGCATATCTTTTTGAGTTAGTGTTTCTTTTAATACCCCTCTTTGCTACTGATCATAAATACTGCCTTGTTATATATCAAGCTTCCATATACGTCTGAATTCATCTCTGATTTCCCTATTAATTTCCCTTGATCTATGTGATAATCCATATGCCACTAAGAAGCCACTGCTTGCTCACAACACCAGAATGCCAGCAACCCAGAAAGTGTTACAGCCCCCGACATGGCACTATTATTCACAGAGGACACCAATCAGAAATGAACCAGATTTTTGATTATGCTGGTCTTTCCACACAATCTTCCCTTCTTACTCTCACTTTTCACAGGTGCCAGACCTGTGTGACAGGTTGAAAACTCCTCTTAATCACTTCTTCTCCTAAGCCTTTTATATTTCACAGGTGTTTTCTCAAATAAAACCGTTGCTTGATCTAATCTAGTCTTGATGTTGTTAGTTTTTCAGATGTCATGAACTGAAACTTATATTCCTTCTGAGAGAATTTGCTAACATTTCTCCCAAGTATCCAAAATCACTACCATTGGACAACTATTGTAGACTAAATTCTCAGCTTGGATTATCTTGAACCAGAAATCTTAGGTAATGGAAACAATCTCAGTTCTAATTATTTCCTTTTCATCTAAGAGACAATACTTGTGGAAGCAAGTTTCCATCCTATTTCCCTTTAGGATAATATATTTTTTTCTTCTTTACCCTGCCACAGAGGATTTGTATTTCGGCAGTTCCAATTTTATGCAGAAGTCTTCATTTCGACTTTTCACCTTGTGCAAGATCTTGTCTCAGTCCTTTGTCATTTCAATTAAGCCATTAAAAAGTTCTATATCAAATTTTGCTTCTGGTCAATATGTAATAACATGGCTATATTGTATGTTTTGATCCATATTAAAATTCTAGGAAATGAGAACTAATCTACAGTGGCAGACCACATATCAGTGGTTGCCTGAGATGTGGGAGGGATGTAAGGAAGGGACTGCAAAAAGGTCACAGGGAAACTTTTGGGGAGATGGATAAATCCATTTTCTTGAATGTGGTGAGTTTTTGTGATGTATACATTTTCCAAAAGCTATCAGAGCATAAACTTTAAATATGTATGTTTTATTGAATGTCAGGTATAACTCAGTAAAACTGTTTAAGAAAAATTGGGTCTGGCTCCTAAGGAAATGAATTTCTGGCCTTACAATCTTTAAATTAAAAATACATTTAGAAACATTTAGCCATGAGGTACCTGGGTGGCACAATCGATTAAATCACCAACTTTTGGTTTTGGATCAGGTTTTGATCTCATGGGTCATGGGACTGAGCCCCACCTTGGGCTCTGCATGCTCAGCTGAGCACCAGAAGTCTGCTTGAGACTCTCTCTCCACCTCCTTCTGCCCCACCCCATGCAAATCTGTGTGCACGCACTTGTTCTCTTGCATGCTCTCTCTCTAAAATAAATAAATTTTAAAAACACATTTAGCCATATTTTATTTGCTATGTAATAATAAGATTTTTAAAGGATTCATGGTCTGTCATATAGCAGAAATGGAAGCCTCTTCCTAGATTTTTTCCACACAATCTCAGGATTGTGTGGAATCTCTGGAATCTCAAGATTCCACACAATCTTGATCTATTGAAGAAATACTGCTTTCTAAAACCAAGATATAAGCATCCAATTGTATCTGTGAAAATAGGGAGATTTTGTTTTGTTCCATGACAAATAAATTCTGCTATAATTTTGAAATCTTTATTGTTTTTTAAAAATCACAACTCATTAACTAAACTTTCCACCCTTTTGGAAACTGCCTCTATACCTGACATTCCCTCAATAGCTGTATTCTATTCAATAGAAAAATGCTAAACAGGACAGAGATATGGTGAAAGTCTTTGTAACTCCACCAAATATTACTCTGAGTTGAAACTGAATCATCAGAATGGTTTGTTCAGTCTAATTCCAACTTGTCTAACACCCTATTGTCCTATTATGTATAAAAATTTATTTTTAATGTCATTATTTTGATATACAAATTTATTAAATCTTTAAGAAAAAGTGAGGGGATTCAATTACTACTTAAACAACTTCTAAAGTGCCCTAAATGCATCTATTTAATAATAAATTCTAGAATTTTGGAAATTTTAGATGTGAAGCCAGTTTTCCAAACTCATAAATATTTTCTTTCTCAACTAATCTATATATGTTTTGCTCAAGATAAGATAAACCCTTATCTTAAGGCTCTTTCTCTAGAACAAAATTAACCAAATCCACTATATGTTCCGGTGTTAACTCATTGCCCCAGGTTTCAGCTTCATGACTTCTTGAAAACTATCCAGTAACACTTAATGGCAGTCACTTGTCATTTAAAAAACACTATTCTATCTTCCTGCCAAACTCTTAGTCCCTTCTGTGCACTGAATAAGATATGAGATTTTCAATTTAGAATTAATTATTTGGAGGCATCGGGCTGGCTCAGTCAGTAGAGCGCAATTCTTGATCTCAGGGTCGTGAGTTCAAGCCCACATTGGGCCTGAAGCTTACATAAAAAATAAATTAATTAATAAATTAATTAAAATTAATATTCGTTTCTCTCAAGTTTGGTTAGATAAGTGGTTTTTTTTTTTTTTAATTTACTTCATAGATCGTATCAGGCCTACATATTTGACTATTTCTCCTTAATCCCATGGATATTTTGATGTGTAAACCTGATAAATTTTTAGCTTGCTATATAGAGATAAGAATTTTCATCTTAAATGATTGAGAGCTGATGATATTTTATGTATCCACTTGATTGGTCCATGGGATGCACAGAGAGTTGGTCAAATTATTCTGGGTGTTACTGCTAGGGTGTTTCTGGAGGGAATTAGCATTTTAATTGGTAGAGTAAAGCAGATTATCCTCCATAACCTGAGTAGGCCTCTTCTAATCAGTTGAAAGTCTGAATTGAACAAAAAGCGCCCCCCTCCCTCAAGTGAGAGAATTTTCCAGTAGTATGCATTCAGACAGCTGCAACATTGGCTTTTCCTACTAACAGCCTTCCATATGGAAAAGTTCTTCCCGGGTCTCCAGCCTGCCCAACTCACCTGGCAGATTGGACTTGCCAGCCTCCATAAGTGTGGGAGCCAATTTCTCCACACTTTTATATATATAAAATATATATACAAGATTTTATATATATATATATATACAAAATTCATAATAAGGATATACATATTATATATAATGTAAATATAAATATATATTTTATATAGTATAATTTATTATATAAATGTATATTATAATATGTACTATATATATGTATATATTTTATTTTGGTTCTGTTTCATTGGAGAACCCTAAGACAAGGGTATATTACCAAAATATGGTCACAGATATAGAAAATATTTCAAGCTCTTCATCACTTAGGATAATTCATTTTATCACATATTTAATTTAAATTTCCTGAGTTGAATTTTTATTTGCAATGGATTTGTCCAGGCTTTCCTCTTTATTATGCCTTTCTTCTATGGATTAAGGATATGGACTTTAATGATTTTAAAACCCTTATTTGTACCGAGACTCACATTCCATGAGTATAAATTATGGAATTTGAGTTACAGTATTTTTGTGCTTCCTGTCTGAAGAGATTTATTGAATAAAATAAACCATCTAGAAAATAACATACAACATCTTTTGTTATTTTATAAAAACTATTTTAATGCTCAGCCCCAAGCGGAGATGGTATCTGCATTTAATAACAGCTACTTCAAAGATATGTAGAAATACATTTGCATATGCTATGACTAGAAGAATTTATGTGCTTAGTTCACGGATATTAAAATTAATTGTAAAATGCCACTAAGGGAATTTGTCTTTTGATGTTCTCTGTAGGGGAAAATTTACGTTTTGAGATTAAACATTAAAAATGAAAAAACAGAAAGAATGTATATTTTCATCCTGTGATTAGTGGGTAGGGCACAGATACATCTCAACACATTATTAATTGAGTGTTTTCAAAGATCTGTGTTTAGAATATGCCAGAGGAATGCATTCCCAGTACTTTATGAAGAGCTCAATTTCTCTTCTTAATAAATAATGCCATGTGGCTTCCTTTTGCTCTAAAAGAAATTATATCAGGTATGTGAATATTCTGAAGATATTTACTGGTAATTCATCATCTAAAGGTTACAAAAGACTTTTAATTAGTAAATATATAATAAGAAACTTAATGGAGATGCCTAGGGAGTTTTATTTCACATAAAAAGATTTTTTTCCATATTAATAAGAGTAAAAATCAGAGGCAAGTTGACCTCCTGCCCTAGAATCATCTCATCCTTTTTCATAATTAAGTTTCCAAGTGATTTCATGGCCCTTAAGTAACACAATCTTCTAGGTTCTTAGTTCATATCTAATTTTCTCCATTCAATGTTTCTGAAGAATTCTTCAGTCTCAGTGGACATGGCTTGATAATGTCCCAGCAAAGTACCACCACGACTGCTCTCTCCCAAGTGTGGCGGACCCATGCGTGGTGCTAACGTAGCCTCACAGAAGTGCATTGATAGAACAGAGACAGCCACTCTATTGCCTAGCAGTTGTATTAAAAAAAGGAAAATGAATAATAGAATATTTGAGATGGTGTTCATGAGATGCAAAATCATCTACTTGAGAATTGGGAGATTATCTAACACTTGGGCTGAATGTAGGTGCTGAGCTGCTTTATTTAAGGGCCAGCTACAGCCCCCTTCAGTTTGCCATAAAGACAGAAATACTCACAGGGGAGGGAGGAAAGGAGGATTGTAGAAAGCAAGATGAAGGGAGGGAGGGAGAGAGAAAAAAAGAAAAAAATAAGAAAGTTGCACAAATGAAAACCAGTAGTATGGCACAGGTCGTGGATATTCTGACAGAAGCATCTGGCCCTTGTGCTACCAATCAGATTAAATATTTGACTCATGCCGATAAGAATAAATATAACCTTAGTTTTGCTGGGGTCTTAATTGATCCCCCTGATATGAGAACACATTATGTCAAATATTATCTGAAAAAAGACAGTAAAAAATTGATGAGGATTGTCTCAGACAGTTTGTAAATTGTATCAAAGTCCTTCTATACTTATCTTGCTAATGGCTGTCAGGGGTAGGGAATCAATTTCCTACTCCAATCACTTAGACTATGGTCTAGGGTTTCCATATATATCCAAAGATTTATCCTAACATACAATATATAAAATAAAATATGTTTGGGAAACACCAATTTTTTTTTAAGATTTTATTTATTTAATCATGAGAAACATATGAAGAGAGGAGAGACACAGGCAGAGGGAGAAGCAGGCTCCATGTGGGAAGCCTGATGCAGGACTCGATCCCAGGACCTCAGGATCATGGCCTGAGCCAAAGGCAGATGCTCAATCACTGAGCCACCCAGGTGCCCCTGGGAAACACCAATTGATATGTCATGTTCAGGCAGGTACTCTGCTCCACCTCCACTAAAGGCCTTCTCTGATAAGTTTTTATGGGAAGTGGGACAGATTCTTGGAAATATAAGTAAGATTCCCCCTATCTCCTTCTAACCTAAAGTCCATTTACTCATGGAAGAGAAGTTAGGAATCAACCCCCAGGAAGGGGATACTTACTACAAGGAGATGGACAAAACCTCACTGTGTGTGGATTCAAAAAGATAAAAGGTAGTTAAAAATTGAACTGGGCCAGCTTGATGCATAAGCCCTTTCTCTAATTACTGAGGAGACAAGACAGCAAGGGAGGAAAAGGGAAAGAAAGATAAGAGGCAGGCTGGAGTGGGAGTTGGAAAGAAGCGAGTTATACAAAAAAGATAAATTCCCTATTATTGGAATTGAAGGGCCAAATGGAGAAAAATTAAGAGATTAATCTTTATTAGACAAGGAGATATGAATTTATCAAATGTTTTAAATTCAATTTGGGGACATTGCAGACAGTGAAGCTAATGGAGTTTTAGCTGGATACACAATTGCCCAGCTAACGACTCTCATTCTCAGTCTCCTTTGCAACAATGGGAAGTTACATGATTCTGTTTTTCCCAATGAAAGGTGAGTGGAATTAATATGAACAATTTTCAGGTAATCTGCTCTGATTAGTTTTTTTTGTTATATGAAACTGCCCAGGCCATCATTCCCAACTATTTAACCAAACACTAAATGCTACTGTGAAGAGACTTCTCATATATAAATAAAGTCCTTAATCTATTGACTTTATGTAAGAGTGATTATCCTGAATAATTTGTGTGGGTCTGGCTTAATCAGTTGGAAGGCCTTGAAGCAGAGCTGAGTCTTAGAGAAAGAGAGAGAGATGAGATAGAGAGAGAGGTGAAAGAGAGAGATGAGGGAGAAAGGAAGAGAAGGAGAAGGAAGAGTAGGAGGACGAAGACAGAAATGACAAAATGAGGAAATTTAGCTTCAGCCCAAACCCCTGGAGTTCAGTCCTGCCCAGGATATTCTTTTCCCAGTGGATTTTGTATTTGTTTAGCCAGTCTCTACAACTGCATAAGCAACTTCCTTATAATAAATTAAGTATATGATATGTAATAAAATACATAATATATTATAAATTATATAAATGTGTGTTTATGTGTATATACATGAATCATATTGGTTTTTCTTCTATGAATGAACCATTACAGATACACTTGCTTAGTATGAAAATACTCTCCCTTTACTTCTTCACTTAGCCCCTACCCACCTACTACCTACTATCTGGAACAGAAACACAAAAGTGACGTGAGGCTAACTCAGATAAAACAGACAAGGACAACACACTAGAAGATGACAGAACAAGGTGTAGTTAAGCTTCATTCCTGAAAAAATCCTGAGAAGCCAAATTTTCTATCTATCTTGGATGGTATACCTAACTCTAGAATGTTGTAAAAAAAAAAAACAAAACACCAAACTTCTATTTTGAGATGCTGTGTTTTGCAGGTCAATTTCCTTATTATAGTATTTTGTACCTAATTCTCACAGGAATGTGCATTTAATGGATGAAATGGCATTTTGGAAAGGTTTGAGCAGTCATGTATTGTCAACTGGACCAGAAAGACTGAAAATGAGGTAAGATTGACTGGGATGATGTTGCCACCATGCTAGATGGCATGGACTTTATAAAGTCCCTCTCATCTACCAGGCATAGCATCTTACAGGGCACTAAATATTTTAAACTCTAAAAACAAAGGCATATCAAATATGCTCAGAAGAGGTCGTATAATTTTACTCCCTCTACAGTTCTGGAAAACTGGTACAGACACTGGGCAGGGGAATGGCTCTGCTACTGTGTTATTTTTGAAAGTGAATTAGCCTCTTAGAACTTTAGTTTTGTCATCTCAGAAGTAGAGACTGACATTCCTTTACATGTTATCTTTCCTTAAGTGATGTATTATTGCTTATTGTTAATAAGCAGAGTAGCCACCAAATTGAGCTGAGCACCCAATAATGGAAATGTAACCTTGAGGACTTACAGTAAGATTACATAGCCCTCTGTAAGTTATTTATTACAGACTTCAATAATTATTCAGAAATGTATTAGCATCCTCAATAATGTTCAGGAGACCCTCATGAAAGAAAAACAAATACCAGGAAGAAGTTATGCATTGAGATGAAAAAAATACTACTAAAATATTATGTGTGAAGTGGATGACTGGAAAGAGACTAAAAATACCAATATTGTGGCAGTATAAAGATGAGTAAACAATGTAAAAAATGGAATAATTAGGGACACCTGGGTAGTTCAGTGGCTGAGCGTCTGCCAGGGTCCTGGGAACAAGTTCCGCATCGGGCTCCCCACAGGAAGCCTGATTCTCCCTCTATGTCTCTGCTTTTCTCACTGTGTCTCCGATAAATAAATAAATAAATAAATAAATAAATAAATAAATAAATAAAAAAGACCTTAAAAAAAAAGAAAATGGAATGATTAGTTTGGAGGTAAAAATTATTTCTTACAGACTGCTTAAAAATGAATAAAAATAACTAGTGGGAAGCCAGTACACTTAAAGGAAAAAAATATCTGAGATAAGAGTTATATGTGTTCCTGTGGAAACAGAAAATTTGGAATTGGAAGCCATAGTCAAACACACGATTGAAGAAAACCGCCTTAAATATGGAGATGAAAAAGACTGCAGCTCACATAAACATTATTAAAAGATGCCCTTTCCAATCTGTCCTAATGCAGAAAACTTGCTAGAAAGATAAAAGTATAAGAAAACCTATGAAAGTACTACGTAGTGAAAACTGGTTTAATATTACAAATATTAGATATACATATAATTTATAATTCTCTTTATATATACATATATATTATAATATAATAACATATAAATTATAATTATAATTTATAATTCCTTCAGCCTGGATTTTTTACTTAATTTAAAATATGTTCTTATCTATCAAGCATATATTTACAAAAAATTTTTTGTTAGGGAATTATTTATTTAATGAATCCTCAAATTTTCTTTAATATATGCAAAGGAATAGTTGACATTTTTGTAGTTACATTTTGGCATATATCCATCAATCTATCCTTAGAATAAATTGAAATTAATAGTTCATATTGTTTGTGCATTTGTAGAGATTTTGACATTATCAGAATATATTTAACATGGATCAGTTTTTTAACAAAAGGATTGTCTTAGCAGCCACTTTTCATGTGAAGTACAAATATGTGTGTATTAACTAAGTCAAAATATAAGTATTGTTTTTGTTGTGTTTTTTTTCTGTTGCTTAAAGACACAGAGTATTAGAATGCAGCTTGAGAATAAATGTTTATGTTTATTTTAATGTACGTTCTCTAATAATTGGTATAATCAATTTCTAGATAATTCACTATAGTGCTGGACCTCATAAAAATATTTTTTTCTGTACACCTATTGTCAGACCATAAACATTGCATTTATCTTTTTCATAAATCACTTAATCAAATGCAAACATGTATTACTGTGCATTACGCATTCAGGAAATTTTTCTAATACATCTGTATAAATGCTGAAAACATTAATAAATCTGATATATGATTGCTGTCTAGGTGCTATTGGTGTAAATAGAACTTGTATGTTTTAAAGGGAGCTGGAAGCACATAATCATTTATAAGCTAGGAATAGAATATTTAGCAAGTAAAACATCCGACAATTTTATTTTGTGATTTGAATACCTTAAGATATACATTTTTTTTCCTGTAACCTTATATTAGGTTGTAAAAAGAAATCAAGTACGTATTCTCTGTCACTCCAGAAGGCAAAAATAGAATCAAGATTGTAAAAAATGTAGGGAAAAATATGCTGGCTAATGGTAAAACAACAACATTTTCATTGTCCCTGATACCACTGAGCCTATGAGTCTCTTCAGCTCTGCTTCATTCAACTTTTTCACAAACTTCTCCAAAATTAATCCCTGAAGTTCCCTCTGATTATGTCATTTTCTTAAGCTCAAAAGTTTCAGTAGCTCCTCAATAATCAGCAAACATCTTAGGCTGGCCTTCCAGGTTCTCTATAATCTGACTGCAGTCCACATATCCTATCTTATCACCTCATGATCATCTGTCTTAAAACTGAAACACTTCTATTGCTCACTATCTAAGCTTTTTTTCTACCAGCTTTTGTCCATTTTATTCTTTCATGACTTTTTTTTTAAATCACACCTCTAAGTCTACTAATCTTCATTTTCCTTTAAGACTACCAGAGTATCATAGTGTAGAAATGTTGGTCAGAAACAGACTTAGGTCTTAACTCTGGATCCACCACTAACTCACTGTATAGCTTTGACATGGCCTTCGACATTCCGAGCTCTGATTTCTTCATGAGTGCTATTTAGAGGATGACAGTCTTTGCTTTCCTTGAGCACTTTTCACTCTTACATGAACAGTGTGTGGCACAGAGAAATGACTCAAGACATGTTAGTTACTTCATCTAGATGCTTATCAAACTTATCAGTTTTAATTTGCATTATGCTTATGTTTATATAAAAATAATGCTTATATGAACTATGAACTATGAACTACTGATGTCACCAATTGTGATTTATTTCTCATCATTTTGCCCATGGTAAACCTAAATTAAATACTAACTTGAATAAAAATAATCTAAGAATGTCTTAGAGTTGCCTAATAAAGGAAACTATGAAACAAACTAAAAGTGTTCAAGGGGAGAGTAGATAATTTACACAGTGGAAGGATGTGTAGGGTTCCAAAGTATAGGGAAGACAGTACAAGATGACTCTCAGACACAGCCTAATTCTAAGACCCTTAGATAAATGTAGAAAAATAATTACAGTTTAAAAAGTTTAAAAAAATAGAGCAGAAAATTATTGCATGGCTATTCAGTTATTATGAGCACAATGGTAATTTAGATGAAGTAAGGGAGTTAGAGGTAAGTAGAAGTCATGACTTTTGCATAATTGTATCAATAAAACACCATTCTCAAATGTGACACTTGCTTAATAATGCCTACTGACAAACTATGGTCTACTGGTCATCAGAATAAACTGAGAATCCTGAAATTTAGTTTTGCCATAAACAATCTGGGTGAATTTGAAAATATCCCTTAATTTCTTGGGATCTGTTTTTTATTGTCTGTGAAATTTTTGCTTGTACTAAATAATTTTAGAACCTAAAGTTTATAAGCACTGAGAGAAAACTCTCAGGTCTTCAATATACAGACTGGTTAAGTAGACCAAAAAAATGTATCTTTAAAGAATTGTAGAAATTTAGAAGCACATAAATATTCAGCAAAAGATGTGGCCAAATTCCTGACAAGCAAACTCTGGTGTGTTTTCTCATCAACCTAAATTAAACTGCAATTGTACCCCAAACAGCCTTATATGTCTGTGGGCTCCTGCCAATATGCAGTTGGATCTCTCTTCTGCAGCTGTCTGTGATGCTCCAAAAAGACAAGTGTATACTGTTGTCAAATTAAAAGTGTAGAAAATGGCATCATTAAAACAGAATGAATAAACTACGATAGCCCTATAAGAGCATCTTTAACAAATGAACATAGACAACATCTAAAGTATAAACTTATGATTTTGAACAAGTATAGCTTTAAAAATTAAAAAATTTCATTTCTGTAATAATTTTACTTTAGGTTTATACATCAGCTTTGCCATTATCAGGCAGTCATTTTATTAAGACACATTTTGAAAATTAAGTTGAATGAAAATACTCCTGATTACAAAATTAGAAAATCTGAAATTTAAGTTCTTTCATTGAGGGTCTGTGTTATACAAACCTACTAGGTCTTGATTTCCATATGTGTAAATTAAGATTAGATTATACCCAAGATTCATGAATGTTCTATGATTCTCTGGTTCTATAAATATTCTATTTGTATTGGATCTAGATGCCAAAATACTTTTTTTTTTTTACTTTGCTTGTATTATGAAAAGGAGTATATTATTATTTTTATATAATGTAAATGAGGTGAGGTTAATTTGGATTATTAATGGAAGCAGCTTGGTAAATACAGACAAGCGTTCCTAAGGAAGTGGAATCGGGAACTCAAGCGGGTGAGATTTGAATGCTTGACTCAGGTGTCAGGAGCAAAACAGGTATTACTTACTTCAGGGCTGGAGTCATGGGAACAAATTAAGCATTTTTATGTTTGTCACCAGTGGATTTGAACTGTATATTCACCTCAGATATTTAAGTGGAGACTTGGCAACACCAGCAATTGTTAATAGCAAGAATATGGAAATTGGCAGCAACAATTTAGCAGGTAGACACTAGTACAAGGAAGCACGTAATTGGCACTTAGCATTCAAATGAACGGTGACTTTCAGAAAAGCTGTTAGGTCGTCTGTCACACCCCAACTACTTCTGAAGGTTATGTTTAGAGAAAAGAGTGAAGAACCGGGTGCCAGGTGGTCAGAGTAGGCAGCAGAAGTAGTTTGTTTTTTAACTTGGAATGATGCATAAACAGGCAGCAAAGTTGGAATCTGAGCCTGCGATGCAGGTGCTAATTATTTTTTCGGTGGCATCAAGAGAGGTCAAGGAATAGAGCCTGATTTATAGCCTCTCTAGGCTACTACTGACCAGGTATAAGTGACTCCGGATGCCAAGTGCAGTGGGGGCACCAGAGGGGCTCAACAATAAATAGCTGCGATAAATTTTGAGATGAAAATTGTTGCACCTCTATCCTATTATTCTTTCTGCTAAGTAAGGATTATTCTGAGTTATAGAATGTGGTTTTGTGCTGACATTGACTTTAAAACTTGTACCGAGTTTCAGTATAGCTTGACCAAATTTATTTGTCTTCTTTCCACCCACACCCCACCCATGTATCTCACGGTTTAGATCCCTTAGTGATAAGCATCTCTTATAATAAGTCTTTCAGAAACGAAGTAATTATAATTTGCATCCTTCTTCTAAGAAAAATAAATATTGCAAAATCAAACTGAAGATGTGTTTTAGAATTTTTTTTCCCCCTGCTTGGCTCACTGCTTGAAATTGAAGATTTGACTTTTACACTGTGTAGTATATGAGGTCAGTATGAGCCATTTTCCCTACCCCTATACTCCTAGGCTAAAAGCATTTATATGATACTGAAGTTTTTGTTCATTAGTCTTCCTGAATAGGCCCTGCAATCCTGATGGCAAGTAATTTATCTCAATTTTAAGTGTTAAATGAATGGATGAATACATGGATGGCCTGACTGCTGAATGGATGACATGCTTATCCCTACTACCTTGACAACAAATGATGGCAAGTGTAGGTCGCAGGTTGAAAATGGTGGCACAGAAGGGTACAATGAGTAGCTTTTGAAGCCAAAAGGGGTTCATAGGAGGGTAGAGTGGTTCCCCACCCTTGGTATGCATCATGTTTTATCTAAAAGACATCACTCTAACCAAGGTTATCTAGGTTTTCTACTATATTAACTCCTGGGAGTTTGATATTTTTGCATCTTACATTTAGGGCTGTGAGTCAGTCTTTGTGAAGGGTGTAAGGCCTGTGTCTAGATTCACTTTTTTCCATGTGGCTGTCCAGTTGTTCCAGAACCACGTGTTGAAGAGACTATCTTTGCTCCATTGTATTGCTTTTGCTCCTCTGCCAAAGAACAGTTGATTATACTTAGTGGATTTATTTCTAGGCTCTCCATTCTGTTCCATAGATCTATTTGTCTATTCTTTCAATATGAATACCAGTGCCAATACCAGGATTCTGTGAGAACTTTTTATTTTATTTTATTTTATTTTATTTTAAATTTTTATTTATTTATGTATTTATGTATTTATGCATTTATTTTATTTATTTATTTATTCATTCATTCATTTATTTATTTATTGAAACAGAGAGAAAGAGAGAGAGGCAGAGACACAGGCAGAGGGAGAAGCAGGCTCCATGCAGGGAGCCCGATGTTGGACTCGATCCCGAGTCTCCAGGATCATGTCCTGGCTGCAGGTGGCGCTAAACCACTAAGCCACCGGGTCTGCCCTGTGAGAACTTTTTATAAAAATACTGGCATCTGAGTCTTACTCTTGAGTGCAGTCGTTCTCAAAGAGTGTTCCCTGGGCCAGCAGCATCAGCATTACATTAGAAATTGTTAGAAATACAAATATTTGAGCTCTACTACACACCTACTAAACCAGAAATTTGGGTTTAAGTCCCTGAAAACTGTATTTTATGAAGCCTTCCAGATGATCCTAATTTATGATAAAGTTTAATAACAGTTGTGAGATTCTGATTCAAAGAATCTAGAGTATAACTTGGGTTTTCATATTTGCTCTAGAGCTCTTCAGATTTTAACCTGCCACCAGAGTTGTGAACCAAAAAATGACAGAAGAGAAGAAGAAATGTAGGCATATACAGAGTCAAATTCATAAGGAACAAGAGCAGAATGTATACAAATAAAATGAAGATAAAAGAAGGTGTGTAAGATTGTAAAATATTAGCTCTGCTAAGTTTTTTCTTGTGTGTTTGTTTGGCAAGAGTAGCACAAATGGAGGGACCTGTTTTCTAGAGCCTGCTACTAGGAATGACTTGGTTGTAAGATTTCGTGTCAATTGTCAATGACATGTCATTCAACTTATGAAATAGTTACTCAATGGAAATAAGACTATTTCCATTGAGAATCATTATCTATACATTGATAAAAAAGAAAACCAAAGGCCTAAAATTACAGCAATTAGATTGAGTTCCCACACTGAGGCTTAATACATAATCTAATTGCCGCTTCAACTTCCCCCAGAAGTAGTCTTAACCAGTCAGGAATTTTTAGATCAATGCCAGAGTCCGCCACTTGGGCCCTATCCATCCCCTCAAAAGGAAGATGAGCTAATCTGCATGATAAGACCTCTTGCTTTTCCTAGGGACCTTGACTAGAACAATCTTTTTCTTTTGCTAGTAACATTCTTGCTCCAACTCCTTCTCTAAAAACCTTCCATTTTCTACAACTCCCCAGAGCTCCCCTCTACTTTCTAGATGGGATCCTGCCTAATTCATGACATGTTTAATAATGACAATTAGATCTTTAAAATGTACTCAGTTGAATTTTTGTTATTTAACAACATGCATAGGTATAACTAAGCATCAAACTCATTCTTATTTAATCTTCAAACAATCCTTTGAGGGCTAAGCATTATTACACTGAGTTTTTACAGATACATTAACTGAAACTCAGACAGTTTAATTAACTTGCCCAGAGTCATACAACATGGGAGTGACACAGCTGGGATTGGAACTCAGGCTTCTTTCACTGTACTACCTTGTTTTCACGAGCAGAACACTTGGGATATTAACATCGTTAAGAATGAATCATAAAACAATATTCTTAATGCTATAATTAAAGCCCATTGTGGGAATTTTGCCTATGTGGTTTCTAATTAAGTTTATTCATTTTTTTCTACTTGTGCTGAGACATAAACAAGAGGAAGAAGAGAAGTGATATACTTCAATGTCTTTTACTAGCTGGACAGTTAACATTCACTAAGGCATTTATCTTTTTAAAAAATCCTGAATAGGGATGGCTGGGTTGCTCAGCAGTTGAGCATCTGCCTTTGGCTCAGGGTGTGATCCCGGAGTCTCGAGATGGAGTCCCACATCGGGCTCCCTATATAGAGTCTGCTTCTCCCTGTGCCTATGTCTCTGCCTCTCTCTCTCTCTCTCTCTCTCTCTGTGTGTGTGTGTGTGTGTGTCTCTCATGAATAAATAAATAAAATCTTGTAAAAAAATCCTGAATGATAAGCACTACAGTAACTATTATAAATGAGGCAATTTTGATAAGAGTGGTAACTTATGTTAAGGTAAGGTACGTGGTAACTTAAGTCCACATAACTAGGCAGCATTGGATGCAAAACTCAAACAAAATTCTATCCGATTACAAAACAATTTGACCATATCCATCCTCACTTGATGGAACTTTCCTCTCACAAACATTAGAGAAGAAAAAAATCCTAAGTGAGCGATTCCTGAATTACTCTGAGATAGAAAAAGATGACCAAGAGTGGGATGGAGAGTGGTAAGCCGGGAATGAAAATAGCACAAAACAGCAGAGAAACTTGAATATAAATTTAATGGCACAAACATTTATAAAAGGGTAGGCTTTTCCAAAGAATTCTAAGCAAATTTAATGCAAACAAAAATAGAAATGTTAAATTAATTATAATTCTTGGCGCCTGAGAAGATAGTAAATACTATGACTTGGAAATCATAGAGGAGGTAATGAAAGAAGTACTCATGAAAAATTGGCCATGAAAGAAAAAAAAAAAAAAAGATGGGGGGGGGATGGTGCATCTTAAGTAGACACAACAGTAAGAAAATACAGGTTCCAAGAAGGAAGTTTGGTGGATGTCAAGAGAATTGGCAATGTATATAGAAAGGAAGATTAGGTCCAAATATTTCAAGGAGCAGAATATTCTCTGGAATTTGTTCTGTCTCAATAAGTGCTTTTGTGCAAAGGATTGATTTGAAGGCTGGAGTAAGGAGAGGAGGATACCGTTGGGTACCAGTAGAGGGCTGTACATTTGTCTGATGGGGAGGTAATGAATGCTTATACTAGATAGTGGGGATCACAAAGGGGAAAATAATTCACACAATTTTTTGAGAAAATAGAATCAATGTTTTTTGTTGTGTCTTTTTTTTTTTTTTTACACATTCTTTTTCGGCACCACATGTGGGAGAAGGGGAGAAAGAGAAGAAAACCAAAGGTACAATCTTGAAGTGTGTAAAAGACGGGTGAAGGAAGGAAGTCACCATTAAGGAGCTAGAGGAAGGTATATATGAATGTTGGGATGACCCCAAAGAGCACTCTATTCTGACATGTTTTAAAATGAACTTTATATCATCACTACGAGTAGAATTACACATTAAAAGTAGAATTCACATTAAAAGAGATATGTAACTGGGTTGGTCACAGAGAAAGTAATGGTTAAGAAAAAATATTCCAAAATCCCCAGGCAAATATTTTGATTTGATATGTTGTGTAGGGAAAGAATACAGAGGACATAGCGGTGCCCCAGGTGGAAGAACTAGCTCCCGGGCCCCCACACCCCACTATTTTTGATGGCACCTAAACCCAGTGAGGATCCCACCAAACCTGCAAAACATCCTCTTGGCATTCTCACAGTGCAGTTTCCACCCTTCCCGTTGTCTTCCATCTGCTTTGAGGACTCTGCTTTTCCATCTCTCTACCCCACTTTTGGGCAAGTCAGTGCTTGTAACACCAGAGACACTATGGTTTTTCCTTAAAGGAAAACCATTCTTCTAGGCTTCCAGAAAGGGAATGTCTGGTTCTCTTCCTAAAATAACTTAAAAATTGTCCTGTGTATCACACAGCCACACATCAATCATAGAAATGACTGATGTAAAATTGAGAAAGTATTGAAAGGAAGGCAACATCTTCTGTACCTTCCAGGTCTTCCAGCTGGACCAAGAATTATATTTGAATAAGACAAATTAACAGAAGAAAAAAAAAACAGTTTTATTACATGCACATGGAGGCCCCAATAATGACATTAAAACCCAAACAAATGACCAAGGAAGGCAGTTTTTATAGTTTTTAGACAAAGCAATAATAAATCTGTGAGGAATTGACAGGACAAAGAAAACTTAACTTTGGAAGCTTTAATTAGTAAGGATTCTAAACAGAATTTGGGATGGGATGGTAAATTTGTAAAAACTAACAAGGGTTATTTGGCTCTAAATTTCCCATCTCTGGTGATAAGATTGTCCCTTTCCTCCCTGGTCCAGGGAGGACACTTTTCACATGGGAGATTTTTCTGCTTTCAGGGGACAGAAGAGGGGCTGAGTGAGTGCCTTTCTTGCATATGCTGCCTCTTAAGTAACTTTTATTTTCAATACTCAATTTGACAAAGTGACAAATTCTGGGGAAGCCTGGGCCCCTATGGTACCTAAAATCAGAAGAAAAGTAGTACAAGGCTTTTAAAGAACCTCATCCTGGATAAAGCTCTGCTTTAGTTAACACAGGGTCAGTATTAAGAATTTCACATTCGGGATCCCTGGGTGGCGCAGCGGTTTGGCGCCTGCCTTTGGCCCAGGGCGTGATCCTGGAGACCCGGGATCGAATCCCACATCCGGCTCCCGGTGCATGGAGCCTGCTTCTCCCTCTGCCTGTGTCTCTGCCTCTCTCTCTCTCTCTCTCTCTGTGACTATCATAAATAAATTAAAAAAAAAATTAAAAAAAAAAGAAAAAGAATTTCACATTCTAGGGCACCTGGGTGGCTCAGTGGCTGAGCATTTGCCTTTGGCTCAGATCCTGATTCTGGGATCCCAGAATCGAGTCCCACATCAGGCTCCCTCAGGGAGCCTCCCTCTGTCTATGTCTCTGCCTCTCTTTCTGTGTCTCTCATGAATAAATAAATAAATAAATAAAATCTTTAAAAAAAAAAGAATTTCATATTCTAAGGGAACTTTCAGACTAAGTTTACAATCTTGGATTAAGTAACTATTAAAAACCTTGTAGTTTCCTATTTTATCAGCACTTATAGAAACAAATGATGCATTTCTCCTAGTTATTTTAAACAACAAGCTTAATTTAAAATAAATTTAAATAAAATATTCAGCTACTGGTATTGGCATTGATGCTTTTAATTATGAGTACGACTATGATTGTTTTCACTTCCCGATCATCTACACTGGAACATAGACAAATGTAAAGAACACTTGGCTCTCAATAACACAAGGCACTACTAACTACTGGGTAACATTGACTGGGATCCAAGACCTTATGCCGGAAACAAAAAACATTATTATTTGACCAGAGTTTTAGGGGATCACTGAACTTCCTCAAACTGCATGCAAATTATAAGGCACATTGGACACATTTTTAATAAAAAAATGGTATAGAGGGTATAGAACTTTCATCAGAATTGCAAATTGACTTGTTTTATTTCAGGGGGGGGTACCAATATTTATTGAAATATAGAAAAAATCCATTTTATTGAGCAATTTATGGCAAGAACTGACACGATAATACGTATTTCACTCAAACAGTGAGAAAACATCAAAAAGTAACTGACTTCACCTTCTAAACATAACATTAGATTCAGGTCCAAGGAAGTTGCAGAAGATCTGTGACACAAATACTCTGGTATTACAGATTATCTGTTTACAAACATAGACCAACTATAATAAACTAGGCTAAGCCAAAAACCTTTATATGTGAGTATGCTTTTACTAATAAATCCTGTAACTAATAAGGCATTTGCTAAGGAAATGTCTGGTTGCAAACAGGTTAACAATGAACACTGGAGAAATTTTAGCAAATTGACTTGTAAATAACATACATGCACATGCGTGTATATGGAGAGAGAGAGGGGGAAGTGCTTTTGGATTAAGTCCTGGAAGTCTAACTCATCTGAATATGATGAATGCAGAATTTGTTGGTCCCTGGAGTCAGATTTTGAATTGATGTAGTTGTAGAGTGCTTCATCATACAGGAGGTTGGTTTAGATTTTATTTCTGTAAGTTTTTAGAAGAGCAGCTGTTTCTGCTAGAGAACTGAATTCACAACTTTGCCTAGGTAGTGTATCCCAGGACAGCCCTGTGAAAATTGTATTTTAGTTGATGTTATCAGGCCCATCCTCTTCTCTACAGTTAGTGAAGTAAAATGGAATACTCATTTTTCTGTTTTGTGCACTGCTTTTCACAGTTTTCTTAAGGGCACTTGAAGACTCCTAAGAATTGGTGTTAGAATACTAGTATTAGATCATTAGAACATGGTCCTTGGAGAATCTCAACAGGCCATGAATATTATCAAGTGTCCTTGAGTCAGTCACCACATACAAATGAATTTGAGATTAATGTGGCACTACTTTCCCAATTAGTGTAGATAATCAAGAATTGATTGCAACGGTATGAGAACAGAAATCTGGTTTTTTTGCAGGGCAGCTGCAAATAGTTTTTATTTTAAGAATTTTTTCCCTGGAGAATTCTGCTCGTGCTTTTTCTATCATTTTTTTTTCTCTATATAATGATTTAGTTCCTCACCTCCACAGCAATTTGACCTTTGCCATCTCCACCTGCCATTGTTATCAGCCCCAAACTCAAGCAAGAAACAGAAGCAGAAGATGCACTCCAGAAAAGGCAGTGAACTGTGAATTTCTCCTATCATTTGATGGAGACCTCTCTTGCTGTGAAACTGACCTTCTTTTTTTTTCCATTAAAAACTCTATTATAATGTTCCTTAAAGAACTTTCAAAGCTTTTAGTCGATAGTGGTTATGAGTTTGCTATAATGTAAAGTAGGATAACTAATATTACATTGATTTTTTATTACTTCTCCTGACATTTCTAAAACACTCAATACTTGACTTTTTAGAATTTACTATAAAATAGCCAGTTTATGTGAATCAGAGTATTACTTTATATGATATTACGTCTTCCTACACTGAAACTCATGAAAAATAATAATTTTTTTAAAGTTTATTAATCTGGACCTTTGTAATAGGCCTCAAATTGATTTATATGCATCCAGTTTCTTTCTTTTCTACCTAACCCACTAATGATTATCAAAATGACCTTATAAAGCCACTTGGATCTGACTCTACTACTCATAACCCTTCAGATCCTTCATATCATTAAAGTAAAGACTCTTCAGAATTTGACTCCACTGTAGCTTATAAAAGCTTTTTCTTATGACTCTACTCATTGTTTCTATACTTTATGTTCGGCCCAACCATAGCTCCATCTTAGATGACTGTGTACACCTGTCCATTCCATCTCGGCTGCTCTCTTGCTCATAATCACATGATAGCTTTCACTTTTTCTTTTGACCTCAAGTGATTTTTCCTTTCTTTGAATCTTACACCTGTCAGTTATTTGCATTTATTGTGTTACTTATGAATTATAAGCTCTCTGGATGAATTCTGTACTCTTTGAGGTCAGAGCTGTGTAATTTTACTTTGTGTCATCAATAAAACCTATCAAAATACTTTGAAATTGTAGGTACCAAAGCAACATATGCTCAAAAAAAAAAAAAAAAAAAAAAGAAAAAAGAAAGAAAAAAAGATTGAGTTTCATGGCTTACTTAGAGTGGTGAATGATGACATTATTAATTTATGGACTAATTCAATAAGTTTCTGAGGTGTGCACTATATCCTAGGAATTGTTTTCCAAGTCATCTGGAACCCCCATGATGCAGATTTTATCTAGAAACCTTGACTTCCTCTCACATGTATCTCCTTTCTGAGACCTTTCTTATTGTCACTGCCATCTTTTGGTATTCCTCTATTAAACCAGATAAATCTCCCAATTTTTTGGAAAAATTTTGTGAACAATGACTATCTTACAGTAATTTCCCCACACATGTTACTCTATATAATCTCAGAGTGAATATTGCTGGCAACTGGTGTTAGCCTGGATGGCATTTGAGTTCTCTATGTCTTCCTCTTGAATTAATGGCCTTATCCTGTAGGAGACTAATATTCTATTAGTTTCTCTGATAACCATCTTGTGGCAATCATAACTTCATCTGTTCTTTCTTACAGTAAATTTTAGCAAGGCATGCAACAAATTTATGTCATACACTGCAGTTTTCTGAACATACTCTTGTGAGGAATATTTATATCTTTAGAATCAGACATTAGTGAGAATTAAAAGTCATAGCATCATTGGATAGGTAAAGCCTGATTTAACATAATCTTTGTTTCAATGCATGGTCACACAGGTTCTGTTTGTTTCAGAAGACAAATACTTCAGCAGGCACTTCATTTGCTAATACTTACAAAAGTGCCTGGTGTATAGTACATTTTTAATACATATTTACTGAATCAATGAAATCTGGTGTTTTGGTACATTAAAAAACAATGAGAACAAAGAAACCAGAGAGTGGGGATCTTTTGTGTGTTTATCTGTATATGTGAATCTGTGTGTGTGCATGTGTGCCTGTGTGTCTTCTTTAGCCTTAAGACTGTACTGAAGTCTATAGTTTCTCTGTGATTCTGGCTTCCACTCCACTTTCATTGGAATATCTTTATTTATTCCTGGTTCTATACATGGAATTAACCTATCTGCTTTTCTTAACTTCAAAGTGAGAGAAACCATCTCTAAATTCTCTTCTCGCTCTAAATGTGAGAGTTCATGGATTAGACCTCCTTACCCTCTTCTATTTCTTTGTTATTATTGTTCTTGAACGGATTATGTGTTTCTCCCTTCCACAAGGCACTAAGGCACCATTTGCAAATATATTCATAGTAGAGAGCATAGACACTGATTAAAAATATTCTGCTATATGAATGTAATGATGCATGAATAAAGAAATATTTTTAGGAGTTTTTATTTCAAAGTTTGCTTTGAGAGTAGATTATTAACATACTGCTTTTACCAGCTAGCTACTTAAATAAGGAAAAGCAGAAGCTGATGATAAAATAGTCTCATTAAAGTGCGATTTGGCTTTACTCTGAATGTCAAGTGTATAGATTCAGGCTTAGAGTAAATATAGGCCCTTTGGCAGTTGCGGTATCTATGATTTTGCTCATCCCTCTGGACTTTTTTTCTTCTCTACTCTGTACTGTTATTTATTTCCTCACTGCTTCACATAGCCTAATTATGAGCTCCTCAAAGATATGAATCATGCCCATATTTTAATTAAATCTTTCAGTAAATTCAGGATGCTCCTATAGGATAGCAATCATTCAAAAATTATATAAAACTTATCAACTAATTTTAAACTTTATAATACTTAAAACTTTGCTGATTAGCAATTTCATTTGAAGGAGTCCATTTGCTGGTAACAAAACTCCAGAATTCTGGTGAAATATTGCTATTTGATTTGGGTCCCATTATTCTGGCTCTTTATCTTAGTTACAGGCTTGGAGACCTAATCTTTCTGTCCCTAAATTTATTGTTATTTGTTTCCTGGAAAGGATTCACAGCAATTGTATTGGTTACAATCTTAGAATCCACCCCATACCTTCATTTCCCATAATTTGTTTCTTGATCTTGAAAATCTCACACTCCCTCACATATATCTGAAGACAGAAGAGTCTCCTTTTACAAAGTTAGCTTGTACTGTGGAGTACAGTAAGTAGTAGCTTGCACTTGTACTTAATTACTGTCATGCAGGCCATACCAAAGAGGATAAGACTTCACTAAAAACAACTCTTTACCGAAATGCAAGCTTCTTGTTGAAGTGAAATATTTTTTTTATCAGTTTAGTTCACTAGTATTTTCCAAGTCCTTAGAGTAGATACTTTATATATATATATATATATATATATATATATATATATATATATATACTAGTAACCTGCTATTTTCCACCAATCACATTAAACGTTCAGTTCCAGTTGTTTCCTAGCATGTGCCTTAGAATAAAACAGGCAATAGTAAAAAAGACTGGTGTCTGTCAACCCACTCTAAAGAAATCCTTCATTGGATGCAGCAGATAGCCAGCTATAGATTTTGAGATCTATCGTAGTTGAAATAGTTTAACTTCTTATATCTGGTGTTGCATTACAAACAAATAACCAAATAACACACCCACTTAAATTAGCTTGAGAAGTAGTGATTTTAAAATAATGATTCTAGGGATGCCTAGGCAGCTCAGTGGCTGAGCGTCTGCCTTTCGGTTGGGGCATGATCCTGTGGTCCTGGGATCCAGTCCCACGTCGGGCTCCCTGCATGGAGCCTGCTTCTGCTTCTGCCTCTCTCTCTGAGTCTCTCATGAATAAATAAATAAAATCTTTTTTAAAAAAGACTAGAATCATTATTTTATTTATTTTTTAAAGATTTTATTTATTCATTTATTCATGAGAGACACAGAGAGAGAGGCAGAGATACAGGCAGAGAGCCCGACGTGGGACTCAACCCCAGGTCCCCAGGATCATGCCCTGGGCCAAAGGCAGGTGCTATACCACTAAGCTATGCAGGAACACCTGATTATAGTCTGTCTTAAGGAAGTCAGGAATGAGATCTGATTTAGCTTTTAGTAAAGAGTGGACTTGAGTACTTGAACAATGTTAGGACTCTTTCCACCTCTTGTCTCTATCTTCTCTATGCGTCTTCATCTTCTCTCTCTGTAGATCCCACTCCTTCCAAATTTTGGTCCACAGAAGTATTCATAATCAAGAATAATTCCAGAATCTTAATCTTACAGCTTCAGCCATTTGAGAGTTTCTCCTATCGACTAGGTTCATCAGAGGCATTCCATTTTAAATAGTCAAAGTATACTTTTCAAAAAATGAAGGCATAATTCTTACAGAAATATAGAATAAACTCATGTCAAAATGTATTAAACTTCTTAATGAGAAACCTGCAGAACGGTAAGATTGCTTTTACAAGTTTTAGAAAAAAACAAAGTATTTCTTTTCTATTCAGAAAGATAGAACGCTGGAATCAGAGTTCTACTCATATACAAAACAAGTTAAAAAATAAAACTTTGAGGTGAAATCTTTAGCATCCTTGTATCTCTATTTGCATCTCAAAATCAATTTGTGTTGTTATTTGACATGAAGTATTTGCAGTACTCTCTATTTAATACAAATCAATAGCCACCTTACAGAGTATTTAAATCCCCAATCAATAGTAATTAGTAAATAAAATAAGTAAAGTAAGATAAAATAAAATGTGTATAGCACTAGACAATTACAGAACTCTTGGCTAGTCCTGTTAGATAATACTCTTGCGTGACATTGAATAGGCATATAGTCATCATCCACCAATTTCCAAATTATGGATGTTTTAAGACAATGTCATGAAGATTCTCTACTTCCATTGTGTAGATTAAATGAGAACATGTGTAGAAAATGCTCAGTGCTATGCTTGGCACAAAATAAACTTCACAGTGAAGTTTATATCTTTTAAATGTTATATTTATTAATGTTATATTACAAAAATACAATCCTATTTATGAGATTTTACTTAAGATTCGTTTATACCAATCATACTAAATCTCTTTGAAGTAGTACATTTATTCCTCCTTTCTTTCCTTCCTTCTTTGCATCCTCTCTTCCTCTCCCCCTCCCTGCTTCCCTTGTTTCCTTCCTCCATTCCTTCTTCTTTTTTTCCCTCTGTCAAAATCCAGAAATAGTAATGCTTGGGTGGTTCAGTGGTTGAGCATCTGCCTCCAGCTTGGGGCATGATCCCGGGGTCCTGAATAGAGTTCTACATTGGGTGGGTTCCCCACCTGCTTCTCCCTCTTCCTATGTCTCTGCCTCTCTCTGTGTGTCTCTCATAAATAAATAAATAATTTTTTTTAAAAATCCAGAAATTGAATTTTAAAACCAGATCAGTAAAATAATACTAGGCAAAAGTCTATTGTGCATATGAGAAGAGTTATAAGCCAGGAGTCCTTAAATCCAAAACTGACATGAAGCTCAGAGGCTTAACATTATAAGTTGGTTTATAAGGTAAAAATAAAGAAATCATTTAGCCTTTATAATGATTGGTTATGAGAATGGGGGTTCCAGACATTAGGGGATTTGGTTAAAAGTGATTATCTTATACTGCTTTAAAGATGCTTTATTTTTTAAATAATTATCAGAAAAAATAACCATGCTTGTTCATGAAATATGCTAGATTTAATTTTACTTACATGGCTTAAATGGTTTTGTCTGTTTGGGGGATTTTCAAGCCTGGTCTGTTCTATATTTTATTTTATTTTATCACTTTTCCACTTTTCCCCCTCCTTCCTCTCTCTCATTTCCTTCCTTCCTTCCTTCCTTCCTTCCTTTCTTTCTTTCTTTCTTTCTTTCTTTCTTTCTTTCTTTCTTTCTTCTTTCTTTATTTCTTTCTTTTCCTTCCTTCCTTCCTTCCTTCCTTCCTTCCTTCCTCCTTCCCTCCTTCCTTTTTTCCTTCTTTCTGTTTTGTTCCTTCCTTCCTTTCTCTTAAATTTTGGCATCCATTTGTTTCACTAAGCTATTTGTCTCTACAGAATAAAACCACAACAGTCTACTTCATCCCTGTCTTCAGTTACTGCTACTTTTGCCCTGTTTTATTCTGCTGCGGGCACACTGGCCACAGGACCTTAGAGATCTCACACTGACTCCTAATCTCCTAGGGACTCTGACTTCCCAACTTTTTTGAGGCCTTGTTCCCTCACCTTCTTCAAATCTTCCCCACCCCCCCATCACCTTTTCGGTGATATCTATTTTATCTGATTTAAAATGGAAATGCAACTCCATTTCTCCTGTCTATTTACCTTGATATTTTTTTACTCTTTTTTTCCACATCGTGTATCAGGTATCTTGCAAAGGGTTACATTTATTATTTACGGCACTAATTGTCAAACTAAGGTCTTTGAGCCAAATCTTGCTCATTGTGTTTTTGCACAATCTGTGAACTAAGAATGGCTTTTACATATCAAGAGTTGAAAAATAGTTTAAAATAATAATATTTCATGGAACATGAAATTCTATAAATTCAGTTTGACATCCACAAATAAAGTTTTATGGAAACGCAACCATACTAATTTGTTCATATGGTGTAAATGACGGCTTTTGTGCTACAATGACAGAGGTGAACTGTTTTACTAGAGACCATATCACCTGTAGGTTTAAAATATTTACCAACTAGTCTTGTGAATCAAGTTGGTCAACCCTAGATTTAGACTCTATGTTTCAAGAGAAAGGAGACAAATCCAGAAGGACTGAGACTGACTAGCGACAATAGGAATGACACACAGAGGATGTGGATTAGAAGAACACTGGCCCTGTGACACTGTGAAGTCGTGGACTAAACATGACATTTCCAGGTGAGAAATATCTTCCAGGTGAGAGGAGCAGATTTGGTTTGGTTTTTGAGAAACTGGATTTATGGTTAGCTTGGATCTTTTGAGAGTTTTGTATGTGGAAAAAAAAAACAGTTTTTTTGTGCTGAGAAAATGGAATGTGATGACCATTAATGAGACTGTCAGACTAGTACCAACCTAGCACCAGCTTTCCCGCCAGTTCTCTTGGATAAAGGAAGTTTGATAAAGGCCTGAAACAGAATTCCAGGACTTAATGTGGGCTTGGTTCTCAACATGAGGAACAGATAAATGACAAAGTGGTCTATATAAAGAAAGGATGTTAAAGAATAAAATAAATTAAGTAGCTACTCAAAAATAAAATACAGTGCCATAAGGAAAACATTTGAAAATGTTCAGACTTATAGTTCTAGTTGCAGGGGAAGCCCAGTTGCATTTCTTGCTTTAGGTCATATAAAATTCTCCAGAATCTTTATTAATAATGGCACTTTTAATTAGAAGGGAAGGAAGTAACCTAAATAGCTTTAAGAAAAAGAATTTTGAGTGGATAACAGTTATAGCTTAAGACAAAAATCACTGTACTCTAGTTGGCAAATTTGTTTCCCGTAGGTCTATGGCTAGGAATTTTTTTTTTAATTTTATTTATTTATTCATGAGAGACATACAGAGAGAGAGGCAGAGACACAGGCAGAGGGAGAAGGAGGCTCCATGCCGGGAGCCCGACGTGGGACTCAAAGATCCCAGGATCAGCCCCGGGCCAAAGGCAGGGGCTAAACCACTGAGCCACCCAGGGATGCCCTATGGCTAGGGATTTTGAAGCTACTTCATTTGTATATTGGGGCTCAACAAATTAGAAAATATATTATAGATAATGAGAGACAATAGCCAAGAAGGGAGTTACAAATCAGAAAAGAGAAAAGGCTAAAATGAGCCCCCTGGTGCTATACTGAAATAGAAGGTATCAATGTAGACTAGTTTTAGATAGGTAAATCAATAAATCAATAGATAGATACACAGATTGATTCTTAGATAAATACAGATACATGTACATATGAGTTAGTATATATGTGTGTACACATTTTGTTCACTGGTAGTGGGTCTGGAAGTAGTGACACCCTAGTGACACTGAGCACAACTATGGCCGAGAGTTTGGATTTTAAATACCATTTTCTATGAAAAAAAATCAGAGTTCCTTGGAGCAATGACTGTTTCCAGAAGTGAGTCAGTGATAATAGAAGATAAACCTGGAATATCTTATGATGTCTGAACATAATGAAGTACAAAAAAATTTTTGCAGACTGATGAATATTAAAAAGGCACATAGGCCATCCTGAAAGAGCTCCCAATGACCAAAGACAGACCATGAACAACAAAAGAAAAATTGCTAACCCCCCAAAAAAAGTACAAATTAATGAGCCTATATGATATATTAAATAACAAAATAAACCAATAAGTAGAAGAGAATAGACAAATATCCTCTCACAAAAGAATTTCAAATATTCACGGTGGAAGGAAAGCAGTAAATGGAAAAAGCACCAATCCAGCTACAGATGCCAAAATTAGTGGACAACAGTTTAAGTAGAAACAGGATGTTTCTATAGTCTCAACATATCACCTACAGAATATTTAGTAATTAAAAAGGCGGGTAAAGAAGCTGTACAGAATCCTAGCAAACATCACTCTTGCTAAGTGGTCAAGGTTAATTCACATCACCAGTAATAGGACATATGGGCATCATGTATCCCTGATATGATGTACTGAGAAAGTCATAAGATCTTTGAGATACCATAATGCATAACCCCAATCTAAACAAGAGAAAAAAAATCAGGCAAACCCAAATTAAGGGACATTCTACAAAATGACCAGTCCTTGTCAGAAGTGTCAAGTTTTCGAAAGATGAGAAAAGACTGACGCACTCTCCCAGATTGGAGGAGACCAGGGAGACCTGCCAACAAATGTAGTGTCGGACCATAGCTTGGCTCTGGAACAGAGAAAGTCCAGTAGTAGAAAAAAATGATATTCACATAAATTCTGTATTTCAGTTTAAATGGCATTGGATTGGTGTTAATTTCTTAATTTTGATGAATATTCTATGGTCATATAAATTGTTAGCATAAGGGAAGCGGGTTGAAAAGTATGTAGACACTCTGTGTACTATTTTTGCAGCTCTCTTGTGGATGTAAAATCATCTACACATAGAAAGTTTTAAAGAATGCTTCCTATTATCATCTTCTGTGTCCAAAAAGGCCCCAACAGTACTGAGGACGATGACGGTTATTCCATGGTTCCCTGTTGTGCTGGCAGAGAATGGAAAAACCAGCCCAGATAACACATAAGCTGCTTTCTAAGCTTCTTGACACTTTCTATTCCCTTCAGGAACTGACATAGCCAGAAGAAAAAAAAATGAGCAGAAGGAGAAAGTCAGAGTGGCTTATCCTCTTTTCATGCCCAGAAGGAAGAAGAAAGGCAGCTTTTAGAAACCAGAGGAGAGAAAAACTGAATACACTATTTTATTCCCACACTTTCTCTATTTCATTTTAAATAATAATTATTTTATTGCCGAAGGAATACTCTTCAAACAATAAAATCTAGGCACTGTATTAAACAGCAATTCAAACAAGAAGTTTAGCATATTTATCATTCTACTCTTGTTCCTCATAGATGTTTAAATAGAATAAAAGCAAATGGCAGTCTGATTCCCTCATGTACAAGGAGATGATAGGAATAACATTGCCTGTAATATTAATTAACAAAAGTTAGGTTTCCAAAGAGCAGAGATGATATGATTTTTAAATCATCTTATTAGAACATAGGGGAAAGAGTTTTGATTTACATGCACATTTCAGACTACAAATTATTAATAGTCTCCTTTATTATTTTCATCTAAAATCAGACAAGATGGGAGTGGGTATGCAGGTGAAGAATAATTTGACTATTTGCTTTCCAACCTACAGCTATCATCAGCAAGTAGTTTAAACAAATGCAAGATTCACTAAGCTGCATGGTAATTAATGACCAATCTCCACCTAAATCACTGACAATTTCTTGTCATCTGAAGTGGATGACTCTTTTCCTTCTAAGTCCCACAGCAAGAATAACAGATTCTGAAATGTACAGGGGCAAGTAGATAAAATAGTTGAGTGAATCAGGCTGTGGTGGGCACTTGTGGCAAAAAGAAAAAGGAAAGAAAGAAAAGAAAGAAAGAAAGAAAGAGAGAAAGAAAGAAAGAAAGAAAGAAAGAAAGAAAGAAAGAAAGAAAGAAAGAAAGAAAGAAAAATAAAAAAAGAGCGCTCGCCTCTGCAAAACAGCAGCTACTAAGAGGTAAGTTCATTGTCATCTTGCAGGAAGGTAAGCACAGTCTTTTCAGATTTTTCTTTGTTTCAAAATAAGTCAAAATCAAGATTTGTATATAAAATCTCTCCAGGGATGCCTGGGTGACTCAGCAGTTGAGCGTCTGCCTTCAGCCCAGGTTGTGATCCTGGAGACCTGGGATCGAGTCCCACATCAGTCTCCCTGCGTGGAGCCTGTTTCTCCCTCTGCCTGTTCTACCTCTGTGTGTGTGTGTGTGTGTGTGTGTGTGTGTTTGTGTCTCCGTGTCTCTCATGAATAAATAAATTAAAAAAAGAGAACATTAAAAAAAAAATCTCTCCAACCTGTGATTTCTTTTCTAGAGGATTGTTAGTACTTCTTGGTGTATATAGTTCTTGCTTCTCTTCCCACAGCAGAGTAGGGAAATGGGGACACTGAGCTCAGGAGAGTAAGAGGAGGGTGTCTGTCCCTAGTGGCAAATGAAATACTATTAAAAAGAAAGAAAGAGAAAGAAAGAAAGAAAGAAAGAAGAAAGAAAGAAAGAAAGAAAGAAAGAAAGAAAGAAAGAAAGAAAGAAAGAAAGAAAGAAAAAGAAGAAAAGAAAGAAAGAAAGAAAGAAAAGAAAGAAAGAAAGAAAGAAAGAAAGAAAGAAAGAAAGAAAGAAAGAAAGAAAGAAAGAAAGAAAAAAGGAAGGAAGGAAGGAAGGAAGGAAGGAAGGAAGGAAGGAAGGAAGAAAAAGAAAGAAAAAGAGAAAGAAAGAAAAATTATTTCGAATAACAATGGGTAGTGAAGGCTTAAGATAGCTATTATTTTCTGTAAAACACCTTAAGGATAATTTGTACAGTGAAATACAGATACATCTCCAAGAGTAGACTATGATAGTTAATTTTTTCCTAAACTTACCAAAGTATTGAAAGATATCTCATGTCTTTGGGAATACTAAAATGCCATCTATCTAAATACTTAAGTCTACATTACATTTATTTTTGAAAATTTGTTTTCTGGATATTTCTGTACATTCGAACACACAAACACACCTATGCATTTTCTTTGTCTTGTCATGTTTCTGAATTGTCCTTTAAGTGTGATAAAGTGTGAGCAGCTGATTTTCTTACCCTGGGTAAATGGGAATAATAATCTTGAGTGGCGTTAAAGCAGATGTTTGCAGAGCCCCTGCTCACGTTTCTGATTCTGGTACTCCAGCCTATTCTTTACGCTATGATCATGTCTCAGACTCTATGATCATGCCTCATCAACCATGCTGGTTCAATGTGTCCTTAACGTGTTTCTTTTGTGAACCTCACTTGTCGTTACCCTGCTCCAGCTGGATTTGCTAGCCTGCTGAGATTCAGTGTCCTTACAAGAGCAATTGTCATTTCAGTGTATTTAGATAAGTTTATATACGTATATACACTTTTGATTCTGTTTGAAACAAAACTAATATGCTATTGACAGTCAACGTGTGACATGTGCCACAAGTAAAAATCTCACTGAAATGCAGTGAAAGATTTTAACTGGTAATCAAGATTTCCTGACTTTAGTTTTTGGCTTGCCTCTTGTGAGTTATGAGAACTTCAAAAGGTCAACCATATTGAAACCTTTAGTTCCTTTATTGGTGAAAAAAAAAATCATACTACATGAGTGCTAAAGTATCTTACAAAGTTGGTAATATTCAAAGGTAGTCATTTTAAAATTGAGATTGCTTCAGAATCACCTGTAGAGCTTGTTCAAAGAACACCAATGGAGTAAAAGAGACTGGGTTTAAACCTATGCAATTTTTAGATACCAGTGCATAAGAACTAAAAGTTCTTAGAAAGTTGGGAGAACAGTTGCAGCAAAGAAATTGACAGAATAGAGAGAGAAATGAGACATGAAGTTAGTTTTTGGAGACCTCTAGGGAAAGTGGTCTGAAAAGACCTGGTGGTGAGGGAAGAGGGGGAGCTGTGGGAAGATGATATATTTAATTTGGGACATTCAGGTTTAAAGATGAATGCGAGATTTTGGAGACGGTGGTACAATTTTGAGCTCAAATTTAGCATTAAAATCCTGTTTCATAGGTAGATGGTACAGAAAGAAGATCTAACCAGGCAAAATAGTTTATCAGTTGTGATTACTTAAAGGAGATCTCTTTTTGGTGTTCTTCGAAAAATGAATAAATTAAGGAGTTAAATTCCTAAAAGAGATAGAACTGTTAAAATACACCTAGGTATTAGGATTAAGAGAAAATATAGTACTTTCTCTGTTTAAATGTTAACTGCTAATTAGCAATTTATGAATTTACATTAATCTATTCCCAGGAAATGAGTGTGTATTCTCACAGAGACTTCTGTATTAAGGATTCTGTGGAGGTTAGTACCAATGGCTAAGTTTGTTTCCCTTAATTGGCTTGTACATCTTAGATGGAAGAGACAATCAAGATTCTTCCGTCTGCTCTGTCCTTGATGTATCCACAAGTAGCTTTTCTGCTTCTTCAAGAATCAAAACAATAGGATTGCTATTGGCCCTCTTTGATCGATTTTTTTAAGGAAAAAATGCACATAAATCTGTCATGTGTCAAATAGGTCGATCCCTGCTGTCTTTTTAAAATCTCTCTTAACTAAGATTAGAATATTTACATTACAGATTCCTCTCTCCCATACCCCATTTTATGCTGCAAGTATTTTATATTCTCTATTACATTTATTTCTGCTCTATTCTTCATTATTTCATTTGTTCTGCTCCATTTTGGCTTAGCTCGTTCTTTTTCTAGACCCTCAGGTATAATACTAGGTTGTTTGGTCTAGATCTTTCTTTTTTTCTAGATATATGTGTTTATAGCTGTCAACTTTGCTTTATAAATGTTTTGGTGTGGTGCTGAGTCCATTAATATTTATGATTGTTATATCTTCATGATGAAATGACCTTTCTTTCATTATATAATGATCTGATTTGCCTCCTGTGTCCATTTTTTTTTTCTGAAAGTCCATTTGTCTGATATAAGGATAGCTACTCCTGCATTCTTTTGGTCACCAATTGCTTGAAATATAATTTTCTGTTTCTTCACTTTCAGTGTGTGAGTGTCCTTAAATTTAAAGTTACTATTCAATTATGAATTTTCAAACAATGTTTAGATTTCAGTTCCCTGCCTTATTACCACCTGCCTCATTGAAGTACTAGGCATATCAGGCATCTTTAGCCTTTCTGGAGGCTAGAGGTTCCAATTTCTTGAAATCATCTTCATTAATAACCCTTTCTCCATTCACTCTCCATCTTCCACAATTTTAATAAAATTACATATTCAATGATTTCATATCCTATTCTAATCTTTGTGTTTGTCTTACACATTTTGTTTTATTAACCTGTTTCACTGGGGTCTTAGGAAGGAGAGGAGATGAGCATGTATGCTCACTCAAACTACCAACTTGACCTAGGTTTCTTTTTTCTCTATGGACTTTGTTAATATAATTATTCAGTTCATCAAATATTCATTAAGCAAGATTAGCTGCTTTATGTTTGATAATATGGGTTCAATGATAATTTCAAATATGAGATAATATGAGTTCAAAGATTACATTAGATAACATGAGTATAAAATTCTTTGAGAACTTTGTAGTCTAATATGAGAAACAGATGTATAAATAGGTAGTATCATTTACTGTAGTACTACTACCAATTAAATTTAAGCACCTAATATGTGTTAGGTATTGAAAGATACATTATCTTTGTAATCTCTAAACCTCGGGATGATGATAGCTCACCACACATTTTTCAGAATACATACAGACTTACGTATATTTTGTAATCAATTTTAAGAGTTCATTGAACCCATGAGGTCAATCTATGGGCCCAAGCTGAGTCAATAGATCCCAGTTTAAAAGTCCCTAATGTATTTCACCCATTCATTTGTTTACTGGAAATATTTATTAAGCACCTGCTAAAAGCTGGCCTTGTCCCAATATAGGGGAGATTTAACGGTCCATGAAACCAGCAAAAGCCCTTGTTTTCTTGAAGTTTATTATCTAGGACAAATTATATAGTATGGTATATCAGATGATGGTGGGTACTATGGAGGAAAACAACTCAGGAAGGGCGTTTGCTGCATAATTGAGAGACTTCATTTTAAAAAGAATACTAAGGGAAGACAAAGCTGAGAAAATGACATGAATAAAGACTTGAATGAGTTGAAAGGGCCAGACTTGGGCAATTAGAGCGTACTGGGAGATGGAACAGCAACGTCACACTTTTCTGAGAAAAGAGTATACTTGGCATGCTCGAGAAAGTACAAAGTGGCGAGTATGGCTGGTGTGGGGTGAAAGGGAGACCGTGAGGTACTTGATGTCAGAAGGGCAGTGACACATGGGTCTGTCCAACAGAGCCTTGCAGGTCAGCACTAGTGAGATGGGAAGGATCTGGATACACCCTTCCCACAGAGTATTCACACAATCTGACTTCCCTGAGGAAATAAAGTTTAAACAAAGCATGCCTGATAAATATTAGCTAGATAAAGGAGAGAGTAAGAAGATCCCAGGTAGAAGGAAGAACATGTGTGAAAACACTGAGTCTTAAGAAAACTTAAGAGAATGAGCCTCCCTGGTGATTTCTTTCCATTTCTGTTAGGTGGGAGCAGCTATGAGATAAGATATAAAGGCCTTTCAAAGTTTTTTCCTCTTGATTGTGGAGGTGGGCAATCCAGCATAAATTGCCTAGTGAAGGTATTAAGACAAGCTCCTAATTAAATGATAGATACTTCTGAGAACCAGCTGAAGTTCTAAAAGCCTAGGCCTTATTACTTGGATCAACATAAAACAGAGTTGTTGTTGTTGTTGTTGTTGTTTTTCCAGTGAAATTGCTGCAAGCAAGCACAAAAATGTGATGGATTCCAAACATCTAACAGCCAGGGCAAAGTTAGGAAGATATCTAATGACCAAGCTGTAAATAGCTACAGAATGTCTACATTTACACCCATGCCCAGAGCTGAATTTTTTGTTCTGTTTTTAATTTTTAGAGGTTTTAGTTTGAAGTCACTAAGACGTCAAACTAAAAAGAAGCTTTAGAATAATTATTTTTCCTTTTTAAATAAACCACAAAAATCTCAAAAATTATTGTTGAATGAATGAGCAAAAAAAAATTTAATAGTTTGTTTTTAAAAATAAATCTCTAGCAGAACTTTTGGTATAATTACACACTAATCTTTCTTTCTTTCTTTCTTTCTTTCTTTCTTTCTTTCTTTCTTTCTTTCTTTCTTCTTTCTTTCTTTCGAGCATGAGTGGGGAGAAGGGCGAAGGGCAGAGGAAGAGAAAGAATCTCAAGCAGATTCCTATGCTGGGCTCGATCCCTGGACTCAGATCATGACCTGAACCAAAATCAAAAGCCAACCACTTAACCGACTGAGCCACCCAGGCGCCCCATACTCTAATATTCTAATGCCAATAAAAGTATTTTTTCTTTACATGTGTTAATATTCTGCATCTTCAGAAAGCTTTTTTTTTTTTTTTTTGTACTTTATAGCATAGCACCCGTCATTATTTCATGAAAGCTCTGTTAAAGAGGATATAAAATTGCAGAGGCACCTGGATGGTTCAGTTGGTAAAGCACCTGCCTTCAGTTCAGGCCATGATCTTAGGATCCTGGAATCGGGCCCCATATTGGGCTCTCTGCTCAGTGACGAGTCGGCTTCTCCCTCTGCCTCTATGATCTCTCTGGCTCTCACTCTCTCTCAAATAAATAAATAAAATCTCAAAAAAAAAAAAAGAGGATGTAAAATTGCAGAGAGATGAAACAAATCCAAAATGAGTATGCCAGGCAGATGAAATTATATTAAGAATCAAAAATACTAGAAGAACATATTGAATACTGACTTGTACTTTAGTTCTTGTTTTTTATTTTTATTGAAAATTCTTTGACATCGATATAAATAAATATTTTCTACCTAGAGCAAGAATATTTCAGAAAATTTTCAATTATGTTATTTGTACTGAGACAGGAGGTTTCCATTTTTTTTAATCACAAAAAAAAGGGTGCTAAGCACCTTGTAGATATACTTTTAATCTTATTTTTATTTAGATATATTTGAAGTCACAAAAAAACTTAATTGGTGCAATGCTTATATATGAAATTATGCTTAAGGTTCAAGGGAATTTGTTTTCTTTGCTAATTACTTTAGTAATCATTGAATTTATATTTTCATGTGTATTTATACATTTAGAAATACATGACACACATATATACATATGTACATGTATATTTATATATATAGAGAGAGATGTAAATCTACATGCACATACATTGTATAAATGACTTGAAGGAGATCATAAAAACCTATTAAACATGGTTACCTCTGGAAAGAGAAGAGATTCTATAGTTAGGAACGCAGAATTGTTATTGTATGTGTTTCTTAGTATTTGAATTTTTGTTTTTTTGTAGTGTGCTACATATTATTTTATTATTTTTAAAGATTTATTTATTTATTTTTTAGAGAGTGAGGAGGGGCAGAGGAAGAGGGAGAGAGAATCTCAGGCAGGCTCCTTGCTGAGCATGGAGCCTGACTCTGGGCTCGATCTCACCATCCTTGAGATGATGACCTGATCTGAAACCAAGAGTCGGATGCTTAAGTGATTGTGCCACCCAAAGTGTCCCTATTTTATATATTATTTTGAAATAAAATAATGTAACTTGACTTTAAAGAAATCATTATCATCATAATCATTATATATATATATATATATATATATATACACATAAACCTGAGTGCTATGATTATGTGAGGTAAAGGGACCTAACCTAAAATTCCTGATGATCCTTTATAACAAACTTATATTCATCTTCACAAACAAGATAGATAAGTAGATTGACAGTGAGAGAGTCAGTAAAAGAGTAGAATTTAATTATGCCCCTCCTTTCCAAACCTTCTGGTGACAATGAATTTGGCCAGGAAGCATTTTCCCCTTTCCTTTGATCCATAGCAGGGTGTTGTATTGAAAATGCTAGATGTAACTACATTTTTTTCTGAAATCAACATCTTTAGTAGCTGTTTGTCCTTTGGTGAGTTAATTACCCTCTTTTAGCATCAATTATTTTACAGGAAAAAAAAAAAAAAAGCCATGGGCCATAACACTGTATTGGTTGCCGCCGTGAATAAACAAAGTAAATGTAGATAAAGCACCTGGGATACAGTAGTATTTAGTAAACATATTTTATCCTGTATTAAGTACACTAAATATATTTTATCCCTTATATCATTAGGATTTCCTTATAATAAACGTGCTGTGTCTTTTATATCCTTAGGACATCCTTCCCTCTGGGTCTTCTAACTCTACAACTTTCTGCTTTTTCTCCTGCAAAAGAATATAGTGAGATTGTTATTTTTCACATCTTGCTTCAGGCACATGGACACCCAAAGTTGTGTGAACTTTCTTCCCATAGTTTTCAGAAAGAGACATACTAGAAAGCAGGCCATGCCAGAGGATGTTATGAATCTGGGTTGTTCCCTTTGTCCTTCCTAGCCTGGAATATGTGTAATCACAGCAGTGTCTGTAGTTTGATTCAATGAAGAGGAGAGACCTCAGCATGACTCTCACACATACTTTAGCACTTTTTCTGGAAGCTCTGCTTCTTCCTCATTCTGTTGGCATATTTATCGCTTGTTGTATTACATGTTGTATATTTTCATGCTTATTTTGTGTCCTAGAGATGTTAGGAGCTGCATCCTAAGTTCTATCACTTTGTTATTTTACAAAAAAAAAATACCTGTGTTTTTACTGATATCTGCATGGGTAAAAAACTGAGATTACAACTAATAATTTTCATGCCAAATGCTGTGCATTCGAACTGCACACCATTTGAACAAAATTAAACTATTTTCTAATAACTAAACACAGGGAGAATTATGTGAAAAATGAAAGAGCCACATCCACCCGAGGTGGTAATGAGCCAAAACTCAGTGGCAGCTGCCCTTCTTGAGAAAGAATGTGCTATCCTGCTCGATAGAACTCCAGCCTGGTCCTTTCACTCAGTTACACTATTTCCTGGTGGGGTTAGGCATTTGAGTTTATGACTGTCAACATGGAGAGATTCATTTAGTCTTTTCAGCATGGAGAACATTCTGTTTAATTAGATTTGTTAAACTGCTTAATTTTCATTGAGAACTGCATAAAGATACCCAGTTCTCATAGGGCCAAAACACATAAGCCTTGTATGGCTTATATGGCATCGTCTCAAAAACCACATAGTCTTCAAATCCATATAAGGCTTAAGATATTCCACACATAGCACAGGGTTCCTGTAAAGTATGAAGGTTCTCCAAGCTAGAGTAAACATACCATAATCCAGTGAGCCTGCTGCTGTGACAGTGTCACACTCATCTCAATCTCTTGTCAGTCCTTCTTAGACTATGTTCATGAGCAAAGAGCTGAAAAGCTTGCTTTGAATTCGTGTTGCTAGGAAATAGTGAAGAGTGTAGTAAGAAAAGCTTACCTAATCAATAAAGAAACTGAAATATTATTATTGCCTTTATCATATGTATTTCTGCACTTGAAGGACTATTTATATGATTTAGATAAATAGTAATCTCTTCATACAGGCTTCAAATTATAGAATAAAGAAGTCACGGGAATTAATGACACAACATAGAGAATATAGCCAGTGCTCTCATAATAGTGTTGTATGGTGGCTACAGATGGCAGCTGGAAAACACAGAATATTCTATGAAGAAATTGACTCACTATGTTGTACACCTGAAACTAAGGTAATATTGGGTGTCAACTAGATTCAAATACAAAAAAAAAATGGTGCTTTCTTTGAATCTGCAAGAATTCTTTTTACATTAAACAATAACATTCTCATTTTTAAATCCTATATTGACTTGAACTTTAATTATGTTCCCCAAAAGGATTTTTATTATTATCCAGTTTTGTCTATATTCAACTTCAAAAGTTTCTGAGGTAGAGACTTTAGATTCATGTTTTATGAAACATCAACTTCATTTTAGTTTGGACACTGGTAATCCATAAAAGAAAAGAATATTTGTGACCAGAAGCTTCATGATCAGTTATTATTTTGTAACTATAGAATGTGAAAATTTGCTAATAAATATCTACAGAATATGTAATTTTCCCAAGTTAAACCTTGAAACTTTTGATGTTTGTTGAGTTATTAGTCAGTTATTATTATTTTGTAATCTGTGCAATCTAAAAATGTGGCAATAAATATCTGTAAGTATCTGTAGGATATGGAATTTTCCCAAGCAGAACCTTGAAACTTCTGATGTTTAAGAATTCTCTTATTAACACTAGTAAAATCTTGTTGTTTTCTTTATAGTCTCTAATACATCTTTTTAAATGTATTTGTAGCAATTGTTAAAGCTATAGTATATAACCTAAATTTTCCTATGAATGTTTTAAAACTATTTATAATTTTTATGTCAGGAGCTATAGGTATTAGCTATTTTAAATCCATTTTACAGCTGTCCGTATAACTTAACTCTTAAATTGGTTCCTTTTTTTATAGTTGATATTCTGGCATTTGCTTAAAAGGTACTATTAAGATCAACATAGTGAGAGTTTTATTTCCTTTTTTTTAACACACATATTTATTGTCACTTTCCTTTTCTGTTCATATTAACAAGAACCACTAGAAATATTTTATTTTATTTTTAAAGATTTTATTTATTTATTCATGAGAGACAGAGTGAGAGAGGCAGAGGGAGAAGCAGGCTCCATGCAGGGAGCCTGATGTGGGACTCAACCCTGGGACCCCAGGATCACGCCCTGGGCCGAAGGCAGGCGCTAAACCTCTGAGCCACCCAGGGATCCCCCTTTTTTTTTTAAAGATTTTATTCATTTATTTATTGGATAGAGACAGAGCAAAAGCTTATACTTAATACTAGAAATATTTTAAATAACAGCAGTGATACAAAAACTTAGTTTTATTCTTAACTTTAAAATGATCTGTATCTTATTTAACCTAGTTCCTTTTTTCCATCAATACATATGGTGGATTTTATTAAATTCATTTCATAGCCATGAAGTTTTTTTTAAGATATTATTTATTTATTTGCGAGAGACACGCAGAGAGAGACAGAGACGTAGGCGGAGGGAGAAGCAGGCTCTCCGTAGAGCAGGGAGCCGGTTGCTGGACTCGATTCCAGGACCCTGGGATCACGACCTGAGCCAAAGGCAGACACTCAACCACTGAGCCACCCAGGGGTCCAAGCCATGAAGATTTTTTGTATTTCTTGTTGGACGTTTGACAAATGCATGATTTGCATTTATTTTTTAGATTTTATTTATTTATTTTTTTTTTAATTAATTTTTATTGGTGTTCAATTTACCAACATACAGAAAAACACCCAGTGCTCATCCCGTCAAGTGTCCGCCTCAGTGCCCGTCACCCATTCCCCTCCAACACCCGCCCTCCTCCCCCCTTCCACCACCCCTAGTTCGTTTCCCCGAGTTAGGAGTCTTTATGTTCTGTCTCCCTTCCTGATATTTCCCAACATTTCTTCTCCCTTCCTTTATATTCCCTTTCACTATTATTTATATTCCCCAAATGAATGAGAACATACACTGCTTGTCCTTCTCCGATTGACTTATTTCACTCAGCATAATACCCTCCAGTTCCATCCACGTTGAAGCAAATGGTGGGTATTTGTCGTTTCTAATCGCTGAGTAATATTCCATTGTATACATAAACCACATCTTCTTTATCCATAGATTTTATAATAGTAAGCTATTGCAGTACAGTTACCATGTGTATTGCTGATATAATGTTATTTTTGTATTTGACATCTATTCAAAACATTTACAACAATAAGTACTGAGTATTATATGCAACTGGTGAATCCCTGAACTCTACCTCTGAATCTAATAATACACCTGATGTTAATCAATTGAATTTACATAAAGTAAAATTTTAAAAACAAAACAATTACCTCAAAACCCACAAGTAGCATTGCTCTAAAAAAGGCTTCTCTACACATTTTTTAGTCTTTGAAATCTTTGTTCACATGAAATGCTCTGAGGAAATCCACCAGGTAAAGGAAATGATCTAGGGAATGTAAGGATGAAGGAGTCTTGTAGAAGGAAAAGCTTTCTTTACTTTCTCCTTCTCTTCACTCACTATGATCTGAGAGACATTTTTCCTTGGGTCGGTGTGTTTATGCTTATTAAATATTATTGGACTTCTTCGTTGTCATAACTATTAAATTGGTTGCTAACTTTATGTGTTTGTTTAAATTTAAAGATGAAAGTATTTTCGTCTGAGCAGTTTTGTATGAACAGAGCTTTGGATTCATTCCAGAAATTTTGACATGTTCCTTGTTTTTCTATAAATATTTTTCAATCACAATTTTATGGGAGGATTGATCATAAACACTATTTAAAAGGGTTAAAATATTTTCAAGTGGCTGGGTTCTTTTTGTTAATTTGTTTAATAATAATTTTAATGTTCATACATTCTGAGAAACAACTATGTACTTTGTGCTACTTGAAATATTTTAGTTGAGCAGCCTGAAGTGGATATTATTTCTGTAAATTGCTCAAGGATATTTAAAAGGCAGTCATATTCTCTTTTGCAGGATTTAGAATTTGATAGAACACTAGTTTTTTTCTTTGAATAATTCAGATTTGGTGACTTATTTAGTTTTTTATTAATTCATTTATCCAGAGGGAAAGAGAAATGTGATGAAATCTTATACCACAGAATTTATGCTAATTTCTTATTACATTTCTAAGGTTATTATTTTTTAGTTGTTTGCTTTTATTCTGCCAATGCTTTGTTCAGCTTGTGAAGGTTGATGGTTTTATATCTGCATTGTAGATTATACCCTCTATAAAAATCAAACGACTGTACCTTTTAATGAGTTTTGCTTTCATTTTCTTTTTCTTGTGATGGTATTATCCAGTTTACTTGTAGTTGCATTTGCCCAGTATATATTTTCTATTATTTTATATTTAGTCTTTATCACTCAGTTTGTTTTAAGTGGGTCCCTGGTAAATAATAATATGTGGATTTTAATTTTTTATTAGTTATTTATTATTATTTCAGAGAGAGAGACAGAGAGACAGGCAGTATAAAGTGGGGGGAAAGGGCAGAGGAAAGAGAGAGAGAGGGAGAATCTTAAGCAGGCTTCATGTCAGCCAACTTGGGCTGAGATGATGACCTGAGCCAAAATCAAGAGTCATACGCTTAACGGACCAAGCCACCCTGGCACCCCAATATGTGGATTTTTAAAACTAATTTGTGAGGTTTGTCTTTAAATGTTGATTTTATTCCTTTTATGTATTTTGTAAAAACTAATGTCTTTTATCTCACATTTATTATCATGCAATTTATATGCCTGTCTTTAAGATATAGTTCACATATATTCTGCATGCTTTAAGTTTGCATCCTATTTTTAAGTCTACTAGTAATGGCATTTAATAAATATGTAGTTGATCCTGTTTTTAAATTAATAATATTAAAACAAAAAGATATCTCAAGTCTTTACTGTATAAATCAAACAATCATGCTACTTACTCTGTTTCCCTGGTCATAGCCCACATTCTGTTTTTTATTGATATAATATGGGATTTCAGATTTATTACTATTTTTATGTTCTCATTGCTAGATACTTCTGTTGGCAAGAGTTATTTTGTAAATTTTCAACTTGCTTAAAAACTATAGTTTATTGTCAGTTGTTAAAAAAAAAATTCCCTATTCTTTTTTTTTTTTTTAATTTTTTTTCCCCTATTCTTTTTGATAAGCCATGACTCCCTAATTTTATCTCATTTGACTCAGCTCTATTCAACTGGCACAAAATCATAGGTAGACACATAATCTGGGTTAGATTATATTTTGTATTAGAGAATTTTCCTGACAGGTAAATATCTGCATCAATTAGTTTTTATAGTGGCTTAAAACAACAAGTTATTTCACTCACAGTTTTTTGGCATTTCTTTTGTTCTGAGCCATGCTCAGTTAGTCTAGGTTTGTGCTGTTCACCTGGCTAATCCTAAATGGCCTTACTCAAGTGACTTGCAATTGCTTGGCTGTAGATTGTGTGCCTGGGATCACTTGTCTCTCTTATCCAGCAAGCCAGCCCAAACTTCTTATAGGGCAGCAGGGCTCCAAGAGAGGATAAGCCCCAAAGCACAATCACTTCTCAAGTGCTTAATCATTTGCTGATGTCCCAGTGTAAAGCAAAGCACAAGACAGAGCAGAGTCAGACTGAGAGGGCTCTCAAAGCTTTATAACAAGTAACAAGGGTAGGTAGTGATACAAGGGGAGGAAAAATTACTGGCTTTTCGTACCTATTCTTCACAAAAGCTCACAGATTATTTTACTTCCTTTTATCTTATAGACTCTTTTGTTGATTAATCTGATTATCCATTCTTCCTTTCCTTTTTCCTTCTTTAATTTCTATTTATTTTCTCTTGAATTTATGTATGTACCCCATCTTGCATATATTAACAATTTGCAATAATGTGTTCTTATTGAAATTTCCTCACTGTTTACCTAGTTGCTATTTTAGTAGTCTCTTCAGATCTTAACTGGAGGGCTTGTTGATATAAATTTACATTTCCCGTACAGCAATTTAACAGAATGACTCTAATAGCAAGGGAACTATAGCTCTGGGCAGTTCCAGCAGAGGAACTTCATTTCTGGATTGTTTATTCACTGTGTGAATGAGGTGGCTGCCCTGGGAGCAAGGCTTCTGCATTTAGCTTTATGATTGACCTGGCTTTCTTGCTAGCTTTCCTGTATCTGTTTCATTGCTAAGTCCAACCTCCTTTCTGGTGCACCAGGGAAAACCCCAGCCACTCTGTGGATCACTGCATAATCTTGGTTCTTCCATATTCAGTTGCTCTTGAATGCTTTTGATGCTCTGCAGGTGGAATAAATTCCAATTGTTGTGTTCCCTGTCTGGCCTGTGGTCTACCCATGCCTCCAGGCATGAGTGTTCAAAATTAGGGGGAGTTACTGTGACTCTGCCCTGTAGGATGTCTTCTGCTTCCCTGAATGACACACTGCTTCCATAGAAAACATAGTACACGTTGCTTCTCTATGTATGTCTCCACTCTAGCCCTATCTCTACTGATTCAGTAAATATTGGAATACACCTCCTTCAATCAGGTTCTGTTGTTTTATAGTTCCTCCTCGGGGGTTTTTATCCACATCAGTGGCTTTATCCCTCATCGTCAAATTGATCATAAATTATTACATTTAAGAAATGGATAGTGCAAGGGACCTGCTTTCTGTCTTTGAATTTCGTTTTTATTTCACAAACAGAAAGCCAGAGGATAAGTGCATTCTTGGCACTTGCCTCTCTTCTTTGATGCTTCAAATGTAACCCATCACTATATTCTGTTGATCTTTATGCTCTAAGGATTTTTAAAATCTCTCCAGTTTTCTTCATGTCCACCACTCTTGCAAATAACTGATCTTTCTCGCCTTCACTATTTCTGTAATTTCCTAAATGCCTTACTTGAACTTAATTTGGGGATAATCTTACATTTTTTCAATCATTTCAATAATAATTGGGAAAAGCTATTAGTAAGTTTTACCTTAGTGTCTCCAATTTTTAATAAAGCATATGATACATTTTTCTAAGGACTGCAGTTTGCTGGAATCTATAGCTTCTTTTATTATGATTTGATATTTTTCTCTATTGCAAAATGATCACCACAATAAATCTAGTCAGCATCTGTCACCATATATAGTTATAAAAATTTTCCTTGTGATGAACACTTGCAAAATTTACCATCTTAACCACTTTCAAATATACAATCCAGAATTATTAATTAGAGTCACCATGCTGTACATTACATCCCCATGATCTATTTATTTTATAATTGGAGATTTGTATCTTTGACTCCCTTCGCCGTTTTACCCATCTCCCACCTCTGGCAACCACCATTCTCTGTATCTCTGAGCTTGTTTTTGTTGTTGTTCGTGTTTTATAAATTCCACATATAAATGAGCTCTTACAGTATTTGTCTTTCTCTAACTTGTTTCACTTAGCGTAATACCCTCAAAATCCATCACTGTGTTGCAAATGGCAATATTTTATTTTTTATGGCTGAATAGTATTCCATTCTCTGTGTGTGTGCCATGTCTTTATCCATTCAACCATTAGTGGACACTTAGGTTGCTTCCAAATGTTGGTTATTGTAAATAGTGGCACAATGAACAACATGGGGGTGTGTATATCTTTTCAAATTACTGTTTTTGTTTTCTTCAGATAAATACCCAGAAGTGGAAATACTGAATCATATGGTACTTCCATGTATAATTTCTTAAGGTATGTCCATACTGTCTTCCATAATGGTCGTACCAATTTACATTCTCACCAACAGTGCACAAGGGTTCCCTTTTTCCATGTCCCTGCCAAGACTTATTTATTATTTTTCTGATAATAGCCATTCTAACAGAAGATATCTCATTGTGGTTTTGATTTGTATTTCCCTGATGATTCATGCTGTTGAGCATCTTTTCATGTACCTGTTGGTCATCTGTATGTCTTCTTTGGTAAAATGTCTACCCAGATTCTGGACTCTACAGCTTTTACTCTATTCTTATCCTAACCCATAGCCCACATTCTACTTTTATTTTTACTGTTCACTTCATTACAAATTCACACTCTTTTACACTAAAATATTAAACTGTGTTTGTACATGCTCCCCTTCAATATATTCTCAACATTGCAGTCACAATGATCCTGGCAAACATAAGCCAGATCATGTTAATCCTCCGCTTAAAGCTCTCCAATATTCCACAAATCATTCTGAGTGAAACATCAGATATACCACCACCAACTATGGGAAAATGCATAGTTGGCCCTTCATTATCTCTCTGAACATGTCTCCTATTGCTCCTCTATTGTTTCCTATGCTCCAAATACTATACTCTGCTGCTCCTTGAACCCTTTTCTCCTGCCTGAATACTCTCCCTTAAAATATTAACAAGGCCTCTTCCCATACCATATTTAGACTTTACTTAGCTATCTTCTTTTTAGTTAGGCCTTCACTAGCCAACCCTCTAAAACTATAAATACCGAGCCCTATAATCCCTCTTCTAATTCCCCACTTTATTTCCTCCTTAGTTTTTACTGACACATTTCATGGGGAAGGCAGGTTTTTTTTTTTTTTCTGCTTGTTACTGTCCCACTACCTAGGATTGTGCTTAGAACACAGAAATGGCTCAGGAACTATTTCTCTGAATTCACCTTAATAGAAGGAATAATAAAATGTAAATGAATAAGTGATAAATAGCTAAGTTTTTTTTTTTTTAAGTATTTTGACCTGAATAAATGTAGTTCCAGCTCCATCACTTTGAAATTTTAGGTAAATGATGGCCTAAGCTTCAGTTTCCTCTGAAAAATAATTCTAATACTTTTTATAGAATCATTACAATAATCAAATGATGCTTTCCTATAATATTCTTAGTATAGCTCTTAGGACATATAGCAAGAGCTCAAAATTGTTGGCAATTTTAATTTACCTCACAGACTTAATATAAACATGCTTAGACCGATTTTTGTCTCTGTTATTATATATTCTGTTAAGGTTATTAGTTAAGAAATGTGATCATTTTCTAAAATACATCAGCTTTTAAAAATTGTACAATACCAATTTCCCTCAAATTCTGACATATCTGGGATTTACTATAGATAATATTTTTAAATAGAAATATCTTTTCTTGGGCATCCCGGGGTGGCTCAGCAATTTAGTGCCTGCCTTTGGCCCAGGGCTCCCTGCATGGAGCCTGCTTCTCCCTCTGCCTGTGTCTCTGCCTCTCTCTATCTCTCTCTCTGTGTCTCTGTGTGTGTGTCTCTTATGAATAAATAAATAAAATTTAAAAAAAAGAAATATCTTTTGTTTTGTTGAAGTATGGAGCCTATAAAATATCAGAAAGATATATGTTTGTCTATATAATACTGTCAAATTTTCTTAGGGTCAATCCTCACCTTTCCTAGAGCTCCCTGTAATGAAGCACTGTAGCCACTTTAACCAAGGCATATAAATGTCTTGCCTTTTTGTTCAGAATGTTTCTTTAGTTAAACATAAATAAAAATATTAGCATTTTTAAAATTGTTCACATCATTGCAATTTAACATAAGATTAAAATGCATTTTATCTGAAAAAGATATTATAATTTCTTGGCACATATGTAATTGATACATTTAAAAAGTTTATATATGTATAAATATAAGGATCAAGAAAGGAAACCTTTCAGAAAGTTTGTTCTAATATAAGCAATTATCACATAATTAGTATTATTTAGATTCTGCAGTGGCAAGTGTATCTTGTGCCATCCCAGGAAAAAAAAGTCATTTTGCATTTACATTCACATATTTTCATAAAGGATATTATTTAACAAATCTTGAACTTTTCATTATGTGGAAAATTATACTAGTCTACTATTAGTATCATAACCACAAGAAATCTGCAAGGTTTATAAAATATACACTCTTAACCAACAGGTTTTGCTGACCTAATATTTCCATTTTCTTAGTCTTTACCATATATTAATTTTTTTCTAAATAATGACCATTAATATTAAAAAATAAATAAGTGTACCATAATAGACACTAAAAGAAAATTTAAAGAAGGATTTTTTTCTGGGATATAATAGCTTGTATTTTATCCTTTTGGCCTTTAAAATAAAATCTCAAAAATGGGTTATCATTTTATTTCTTGGGTTTGGGCAGCATTGCACACAAACGTGACCTTCTCTTTTACTCTGTTTCCTGCTCCGTTGGTAGAGTTTTGAAAATATCTCCTTTGATATCTTTTTCTTTATATCTTTTTTTTTATAAGCCAGGATTTCTCAGTATCTTTTCATACTTTCTGTATCTTTCTTATAATCACCTTTCATTTTCCTTGATTTTTTTCTTTACAAAAAAAAAGAGGAAAATAATTTCTACTCTCTTTCTTGTATATACTGTTCTCTGAGTTGTTTTTCATAAGTTTTAAGTTTTATTTTTAATTTTGTTTTTCAATTAGAAACTGTTACAACTAATTCAATTCGAGATCTTCAACTTGGTTCTGGGACAAAAATTAAATGTGAGGAATACAAAAGCTGGAACATGGAATGATTCTCAGTTAGAGAAAATCATATAAATAAAGGCACAGTTGCCTGAAAAACACATTAGAGCATTCTTAACTGAATGACCTACATTAAATGTACTGGAAAGAATAAAGATGAGCACAGAATTATAGGTTGGAACAATACTGTGAAGAGCCCTGAATGCCAAGTTAGAGTTTATAGCAAACAACAATATAAAGTGTTTTCTGGATGAAAGATGGGGAGAAGTATGCATAGATTAAGTAAAATATTTTAAAAGGTGTTACTGTGAACACTGCAAACATAGATATGTGAATTCTCAGTGTATGAAGGCAAAAGCAACAGAGCAATGCATGGACTGACACTCTGCTTTCCCTTAAGGAAAAAAAAATCAGTTCAGTAAATTTTTAACTATATCTATGTTCCAGTATAGCTAGAATATATTATCATGGCTAGCCAATTGATTTTTTCTTTTTTATTATTATTTAAATTCAGTTAGCCAACATATAGTATGTCATTAGTTTCAGATGTAGTGTTCAATAATTGTTTTAAAAGAGAAACTGGGGATCCCTGGGTGGCGCAGCGGTTTGGCGCCTGCCTTTGGCCCAGGGCGCGATCCTGGAGACCCGGGATCCAATCCCACATCGGGCTCCTGGTGCATGGAGCCTGCTTCTCCCTCTGCCTGTGTCTCTGCCTCTCTCTCTCTCTCTCTCTGTGACTATCATAAGTAAATAAAAAAATTCAAAAAAAATAAAAAATAAAAGAGAAACTGATAGGAGGCCAGTTAATAACGAATAACCCCAATGTCACATTGGCTTCTGATGAATAAAATTAATATTTTCTTACTTGTGCTTACTTGGTAAGCAGCAGAAGTGGCATATAAGGTCAGATGTATTCTAAAGTATGTCTTTATTCTCCTCAGACCAGTGACTTTCCAGTTCAAGTGTTCTTACAGCAGATGGCAGACCATTATATGGGCAAGTGGGGACAGTGATGCTTATTAAATGCCCAGATTGTTACTGGTGTTTTGTGTTTAAACCTACATTCTATTGCCTAAAGCAAGTCATATGGACTCACCCATAGCAATGAGGTAGAAATTATGTTACATTCCCAGCAAGTCATAGTAATTAATGTTAAAAGGGGAGGAAGAATTGTAAGCAAATTGTATAATCTTTCTTAGTCTGTTTAAGGGCTAACTTGTTCATTATAAAACAATATTTTACATTTTCAAACTTGTAAGTTAACATTTGTACAAAAGCTAGAACCAAAGTGCAAATATTAGGCCCCACTCAGCAAACTTCACTTTCTTTTTAGTTTCTTCCACAGAAACTTATTCATACATTTACAATGAAAAAAAATTTCAAGTGTGATTTGACTAAGGTTATTTTTCTTTAATCTGGTATAAAAGCCTTAGTCTTAAGAAGCAGATCTCTAGCCATTAAGTTTCTGAATTATTATTACTTTTTAATCATGAGAACATCTGGAAATAGATGATATAAGTGGTCATCTATTGCACATGCATATGCCAGTTGCTCTGGTGTTCTTTATGGCAATGGTTTCCAAACAGTGATGAGTAAACCACTGTTTCTTTAGATAGCTTTATAAATCTTTTAAGCGATAATTATGGCCATTTTAAATATATGTATATTTCATCACTTCATTTTCAAGTCATTTATTAAAACTTTAAAAATTTTAAAATTCCAGAAAAATATGTCCTCAAAAAAGAACCATTGTTCTTGACCCTTTTTTATACTTCAGTACACATTGTAAATAATCTTAATAAGCAATTTAATATGTATTGAGTTTCTGTCAGAATATATTCTTTTTCAATAGATACATATTAAAAATAAATATAATTTTTGTTCCCTTTTAGATCACTCATTCTCTGAATTTTTAATAATATAATTTCAAAGCTAAGCAAATAAAAAACAAAAGAAACCTGCTAGAACTTTCCAAAGGTAAATTATAGTGTGCTTGGAAACTTAGATCATCAGCCCTTTACATCATAAAATCATCCTGTGATATCAAAGAATAGACCAAAAAATTAATCTGAGTTAGTTAATTCAAAGTTAAATGTTTCTGTGTTCTACTAATATCAAAATGCAGTAAATGTAGAATACATACATACAATGTAAGTTAACATGTTCATCATTAGAGTATTTTATAATAATTTTGAACCCAGCATAGAAAATTAGAGAAAATTTTTACAATGGTCTGATAGTTCTTAATTCATAACTTTTTATGCAAGTAGTAATCTATATGAGTAAATAATCTTCTTGCCTAGTCCATATGAACTAAGATAAAAGAGAACAATTATTAAAGAGACAAGCCTATTATTTGAGATTAGCACATCTACAAGGATATCTAAATGCAAATTAAAATATAAAAAAATTAATATTAAGATGAAGGTCACAATTTCTTGTTACAGATAAACCTCAGAAATCCTGACATTCTAATATTACTCCTAAATTGATGAAAACAAAATCAATTATTTTTCTTTTCAAAATCAACTCTTAATGTTTATAAGATTTCACAGCATTGGGACTTTCTAAGATGGCAGAAGAATAAGAGATCTTAGTTTTGTCTGGTTCCTGAAATTCAGCTACAAAGCTATTAAATCATTCTGAACACCTGTAAACTCAATCTGAGATCTAAGAAAAAAATTGCTGTAATTACACAAATAGAAAAGGTACCACTTTTTGTAAGAATAACAAGATTGGGGGGAACATACCAGGGAGGTTCAGTCAGTTAAGTGTCCACCTTTGGCTTTGGTCATGATCCCCGGGTTTTGGATTCAGCCCCACTACAGGCTCCCTGCTCCACAGAGAGCCTGCTTGTCCCTCTCCTCTTGCCCCTCCCCTCCAACCCCCTTCCCCGCTCATGCTGTCTCTTTCTCTCAAAAAATAAATAAATAAAATCTTTAAAAAAAAATGATAAGACAGAAAAGTTCACTTCAAAAAGGAGAATAAGAGGCAGTACTGACTGCCAAGGACCTAATCAGTAATGACATAAATAAGATGTCCGAACTAGAGTTGAGAATAATGATTATAAAGGTACTATCTGGGTTTGAGAAAAAGCATAGAAGACACTAGAGAATCCGTTTCTGGAGAAATGAAAGAACTAAAATCTAATCAAGTCTAAATTAAAAAAAACTATTAATGAGATGCAATAAAAAATGGAGGCTCTAACTGCTAGGATAAATGAGGCAGAAGAGAGAATTAGTGATATAGAACACAGAGTGATGGAGAATACAGAAGCTGAGAAAAAGAGAGATAAATAACTGCTAGATCACATGGGAGAATTAAAGAGATTAGTGATACCTTAAAGCAAAGCAATATTAGAATAATTGGAATCCCAGAAGAAGAGGAAAGAGAGAGAGAAAGAGAGAGAGAGAGAGAGAAGGTATATTGCAGCAATTATAGCTGAGAACATCCCTAATCTGCAAAAGGAAGCAGGCATTCAAGTCCAGGAAGTACAGGCAATCCCTCCCCCAAAACCAATAAAAAGAGATCAACACGGGATCCCTGGGTGGCACAGCGGTTTGGCGCCTGCCTTTGGCCCAGGGCGCGATCCTGGAGACCCGGGATCGAATCCCATATCAGGCTCCCGGTGCATGGAGCCTGCTTCTCCCTCCGCCTATGTCTCTGCCTCTCTCTCTCTGTGACTATCATAAATAAATAAAAATTAAAAAAAAAAATAACTGGGGCTTCATTTAAAAAAAAAAAGAGATCAACACATCAACATATAATAGTGAAGCTTGCAAATCTCAGAAACAAAGAGAAAATCCTGAAAGCATCTTGGGACAAAAGGTACATAACCTACAAGGGTAGAAACATTAGACTGGCAGCAGACTTATTCATAGAGACTTGGTAGGCCAGAAAGGACTGGCATGATATAATAAGGGTGCTAAATAAGAAAAAATGGAACCAAAAATACTTTATCCAAGTAAGCTGTCATTCAAAATAGAAGAGATAAAAAGCTTCTAGACAAATAGAAGCTAAAAGAAATTTTGATCACTAAACTAGCTCTGCAAGAAATATTAAAAAGGACCATTTAAGTAAAGAGAGCCAAAAAAAAAAAATAATAACATAGACCAGAAAGGAACAGAGACAATATACAGACAATGACTTTACAGGTAATATAATGGCACTAAATTCATATTTTTCAATAGTTACTCGGAATGTAAATGGGCTAAATGCCTCAATCAAAAGACACAGGGTATCAAATTAGACAGAAAAAAAAATAAGACCCATCAATATACTGTCTGCAAGATACTCATTTTAGACCCAAAAATACCTCCAGATTTAAAGTGAGGGAGTTGAAAACCACCTATCATGCTAATGGTCATCAAAAGAAAGCTGGGGTAGAATTTTTATCAGACAAATTAGATTTTAAAACAAAGAGTGTAATAAGAGATGAGGAAGGACATTATATCATAATTAAAGGGTCTATCCAACAAGAAGATCTAACAATTGCAAGTATTTATGCCCCAAACATAGAAGCAGCCAATCATATAAACCAATTAATAATAAAATTAAATAAACACACAAATATTAAAACAATAATAGTAGGAGACTTTAACACCCTAGTCACTGCAATGGACAGATCTTCTAAGCAGAAGATGAAAAAGAAAATAAGGGCTTTGAATGACACACTGGACATTGATGGATGTCACAGGTATATTGAGAACATTCCATCCTAAAGCAATAGAATACACATTCTCCTTGAGCGCACATGAAGCATTCTCCAGAATAGATCACTTACTGGGTCACAAATCAGGTCACAACTGGTGCCAAAAGACTAGGATCATTCCCTGCATATTTTCAGACCATAATGCTTTGAAAATGGAACTCAAGAATAATAAGAAATTTGGAAAGCACTAAAATCAGTCAACCAGAATTAAAGAAGAATTTTTAAAAATTCATGGGAACAAGTAAAAATGAAAACACAACTGTTCAAAACCTTTGAGATACTGCTGAGGCAGTCCTAAGAGAGAAGTATATAACAATACAAATCTTTCTCAAGAAACAATAAGGGTCTCAAATACACGACCTAACCTTACACCTAAAGGAGCTGAAGAAAGAATAGCAAATAAAGCCTAAACCCAGCAGGAGAGGGTAATTAGTAAAGATTAGAACAGAAAGCAATGAAATAGAACCCAAAAGAACAGTAGAATGGTTCAGTGAAACTAGAAGTTGGTTCTTTGAAAGAATTAATAAGGTTGATAAATCACAGACCAGACTTGTCAAAAGAAAAAGAAAAGGCACCCAAATAAATAAAATCATGAATGAAAGAGGAGAGATCACAATCAACACCAAAGAAATACAAACAATTATAAGAACATATTATGAGCAACTATATGCCAACAAATTGGGCAATCTGGAAGAAATGAATGTGGTCCTAGAGACTTATAAGTTACCAAAACTGAAACAGGAAGAAATAGAAAACCTGAACAGACCCCATAACCAGCAAGGAAATTGAAGCAGTCATCAGAAATCTTCCAACAAAAAAGAGTCCAGAGCCAGATGGCCTCCCAGGGGAATTCTACCAAACATTTAAAGAATTAATACCTATTTTTCTCAAACTATTTCAAAAAAATAGAAATTGAAGGAAAACTTCCAAACTCTTAATATGAGACCAGCATTACCTTGATCCAAAAATCAAAGACCCCACCAAAAAGTAGAATTATAGACCAATATCCCTGATGAACATGGATGCAAAAATTCTCACCAAGATACTAGCCAATAGGATACAACAGTACATTAAAAGGATTATTCACCATGACCACGTGGGATTTATTTCTGGATTGCAAGAGGAGGGGGGATTCATCCACTAATCAATCAATGTGATATACTACGTTAATAAAAGAAAGGACAAGAACCATGTGATCCTCCCAGTAGATGCAGAAAAGCGTCTGACAAGGTACAGCATCTTTTCTTGATTAAGTTTTTCACAGTGCAGGGTTAGAAGGACCATACCTCAATATTATAAATGCAGAGCTTTCCCCCTAAGGTCAGGGACATGGCAGGGATATCTACCATCACTACCACCACTATTATCCAACATAGTACTGGAAGTCCTAGCCTCAGCAATCATATAACAAAAAGAAATAAAAGCATTTGGATCTGCAAAGAAGAAGTCAAACTCTCACTCTTCACTGATGATATGATGCTCGATGTGGAAAACCCAAAAGTCTCCACCCCAAAATTGCTAAAACTCATTCAAGAATTCATCGAAGTAGCAGGATATAAAATCCATGCACAGAAATCAGCTGCATGTCTATGCACTAACAATGAGATAGAAAAAAAAGTGAAATTAAGGAGTCAATCCCATTTACAATTGCACCCCAAACCATAAGATACCTAGGAATAGCCCTAACCAAAGAGGTAAAGAATCTTTAGTCAGAAAACTATAGAACACTCATGAAAGAAATTTAGGGAGACACAAAGAAATCCAAAAATGTCTCATGCTCATAGATAGGAAGAACAAATATTGTTAAAATGTCTATGCTACTTAGAGCTATCTACACATTCAATGCAGTACCTATCAAAATACCATCAACTTATTTCACAGTGTTGGAACAAATAATACTAAAATTTGTACGGAACCAGAAAAGACCCTGAATAGCCAAAGAATTGTTGAAAAAGAAAACCCAAAGGCGATGACATCACAATTCCAGACTTTAAGCTCTACTACAAAGACGTAATTACCAAGATAGTATGGTACTGGCACAAAAACAGACACATAGAGCAATGGAATAGAATAAAGGACTCAGAAATGGACCCTCAACTCGATGGTCAACTAGTCTTTGACAAAGCAGGAGAGAATATCCAATGGAAAAAAAGACATTCTCTTCAATAAATGATGTTGGGAAAATTCAACAGCCATATGCAGAGTGAAACTGGACCATTTTCTTACATCATACACAAGAATAGTCTCAAAATGAATGAAAGACCTAAATGTGAGACAGGAATCCATCAAAATCCTAGAAGAAAACACAGGGAGTAACCTCTGTGAACTTGGCCATAGCAACTTCTTACTAGACACATCTCCAAAGGCAGGGGAAACAAAGGCAAAAATGAACATTGGGACTTCCTCAGGATAAAAAGCTTTTGCACACCAAAACAGAAATAGTCGACAAAACCAAATGACAACTGACAGAATGGGAGAAGATATTTGCAAATACCTTATCAGACAAAGGGCTAGTATCCAAAATCTAAAAAGAACTTATCAAACTCAACACCCAAAACCAAATAATCCAAATGAGAAATGGGCAGAAGACATGAACATATTTCTCCGAAGGTAACATGCAAATGGCTAACAGACACATGAAAAACTGCTCAACATCACCTGGCATCAGAGAAATGCAAATCAAAACCATGATGAGATACCACCTTACACTGGTCAGCATGACTAAAATTAACAAGTCAGGAAATGACAGATGTTAGTGAGGATGTAGAGAAAGGGGAATCCTCTTACACTGCTGGTGGGAATGCAAGCTGGTGCAGTTGCTCTGGAAAACAGTATGAAGTTTCCTCAGAAAGTTGAAAATAGAGTTACACTATGGCCCAGCAATTGTACTATGTCCATAACAGCAAGACTATGGAAAAAGCCCAGATATCCATTGACAGAAGAATGCATAAAGAAGAGTGATATGTATATATATATATATATATATATATATATATATGAGATATATATATATAATATATGTATATATTCCATTATATATGGATACCTATTCCATTATATATAATGGAATATTATTCAGCTATCAAAATGTATGAAATCTTGCCATTTGCAAGGACATGCATTGAACTAGAGGGTATTATGTTAAGTGAAATAAGTCAATCAGAGAAGGAAAATTATCATATGATCTCACTCATATCTGGAATTTAAGAAACAAACAGTGGATCATAGGGGAAGAGAGGAAAATATAGAACAAGATGGAATCAGAGTGAGACAAACCATGAGAGACTTTTGGAAATAAACTGAGGGTTGCTGGAGGGAAAGGGTGTGGTGGGATGGGGTAACTGGGGGGTGGACATTATGAAGGGAAGGTGATATAATGAGCATTGGGTATAATATAAGACTGTAGAATCACCGAACTGTGTCTTTAAAACTAATAATATACTATATGTTAATTAATTAAATTTAATTAAATTAAAATAAACTGCCTCACCAAGATTCTTGCCACAACTAAGTGGTGCAGGTCTGACAAGGATGGACCTTAAGGTCAAGGCTTAGAGGAGCCTAAAGTTAGTCAGGAAGATAGTCTTTGTCAATATCTAAATATATTTTACTAATCAAAGGAAAGAAGTAATATGCATGATATTATAAAGGATATGGTAGCATGTTAATTAAACAATTTCAAATTCCAAAAAAAAGAAAAAAAATACAAATGTAATGATCAGAAGGGACATCAGCACCCCAATGTTTATAGCAACAATGTTCACAAACTATGGAAAGAGGCCAGATGTCCATCAACATATGAATGGATAAGAGGATGCAATATTCTTTAAAGAAGATGTTATATATATGTGTATATATATATATATATCCTATCTGTCTCTCTATATATCACATCACATATATAGATGTGATATATATATGATATATATATCACATGGAATACTATTCAGCCATCAAAAAATTAAATCCTGACATTTGCAATGATGGGGATAGAAGTAAAGGGTATTATAGGAGAAGTAAATCAATCAGAGAAAGATAATTGTCATATCATCTCATGCATATTGAAATTAATAAGAAATAAAACTGAAATAATGGGAAGGGAGAGAAAAATAAAAAGATGAAATCAGAGAGGGAGACAAACCATGAGAGACTCTTAATCATAGGAAACAAACTGAAGGTTGCTGGAGGGGAAGGAGGTGGTGGGATGAGGTTAAGTGGATGATGGGCATTAAGAAGGACAGGTAATCTAATGAGCACTGAGTATTATATAAGACCGTAGAATCACTGAACTCTATCTCTGAAACTAATAATACACTATATATTAATTAATTGAATTTAAATTTTAAAAATTAAGTGCCAAAAAAGATTTCACAGAATTAATTATATTTTAATTTAAAAAGGAAAAGATTTCACAATACATTTGCTCAAGGAAGAAAAATACAAACTATCAAATTAGTGCCAATACTAATAATTGTTGAAGCCTACAGTTTACTGTTATAGTCTAATCTGGGTTTTCCTGGAAATAATCTCAAATCAGAAGGTGAACAAATATGAAATAATGGTGAAAATTTCATCATTTAAGATATTTTCCTACACAAATTTGCCTGGTAAATTATTTCCAAAAAGATTTACGCATTCTTAAGTTATCACATATTGTGAGGAGTTTAGTTACAAGCAGGATACACATATTTAAATAAATTTAATATAAAAAAAAGCAAAGTAGAAATTTATATTAGTCATCATTATGCATATATTTACTTTTATTTTTTTATTTACTTTTTAAGCTCATTAGGTGATGGGAATATTTTTTATTAAACCACGTCAAATTTAATTTGAAACACCTAATTCTTATTATTCATATTACCCAATTTATTTATCTACAGTTTCACTTTATAATAGTTTCAGAAGACAATGAACTTTCAGGAATTCATTTTTTTAAAGATTTTTTATTTATTTATTTGAGCGCGCGCGAGAGAGCACGAACAAGGTGAGGGGTAGAAGGAGAAGCAGACTCCTGCCTCAACAGATGCCAGATGTGGGGCTTCATTTGGGACTTTGGGATCATGACCTGAGACAAAGGCAGATACACCCAACCAACTGAGCCATCCAGGCATCCTATAGAAATTCATTTTTAAAAATAGATACTTGGATTGATGAATATTTTTGTTGTTTTTTTTCTACAGTGCAGTAGCCAAATTATGAAAGAGACAAATCATAGTTTTAGACAATTGATACATATGTTTAAACTATTAACAAATGTGACCACAGTAACATTAATTTTTAATAAATTAAACCAATAGTATAGAGTATGATTAATTTAGGCTAATACCCTTTTAAATAAAAGATAGTAGGAGTCAACTAAGCTTCTGTCAGGTATATTTGTTTTTGTTACAGTGCATACATTTTACTACCACCCTTAATTTTTGTTACATACTTCTCAAAGCTTGAAAATAGCATTGCTTTTTCTACCAGCTTTATTTTTTTTATCTGCCATTCCAGGGGAATTTGTATATTTTATTAGAGTTTAAGTACAAAATCTGATGATTCTGAAACTTGCCAAATTGACTTTACCTATGCTAAAGTGATTAAAAACTTTTTAGAGGTTTAAATGAGAATATATGAAAGCTAAATCAAATCTCTAAGTTGAAATCTTTTGTTTCAAAAAACATGAATTTCTCTGCATAAAAAAATTCGACTCAATAAATATTTACCGTGCTTCTGTTTTGTGCTAAATCCTTGGGGAGCTCTCAGTGAAAGAAAAGAGATTTTGTACATTATCATATTTGCAATTGGTTCCTTAAAGTAGGCAGTTTAACATCACTGTCTAATGATTTACTGCTGCTTGTTTGTACCTGAAATTCCTACTGTTAAGTGTCTTGCTCTGGGTTCACCCAATGTCCAATTCAAAGGAGTGACCATAGAAAGGGAATGGTTTACTTTTACCTCAAACTACATTTGTTACATCTACACTGAAAACAAAGATGTTAAAGGAGCAATTTGCAGTCCATTTTGCTCCTATTCCTGAGGCTGGGGGGCGGGGGGGGGGTGTCACTCTGACAGAAATAATGGCAGTTGATCCTGGTATGATTTCTTTATGAAGATAGTAATAACTGAACTTCTGGCAAACAAATTAAGGTTATATGCTAGCAAAAAGGGTCTCCATGACCATAACATATATGCTTCCTTCAGTATATGGAATCCTGGATGCCTATGATCTAAGATTGCTTATGATAAACAGACCTGGAATCTATAGATGAATAAAGCATAGCTCCCTGAAAAATATCGCATAAACTGTATATCTATCTGAATTAAAAAATGCAGATCTTTATAACTGAATTGATACTGACTCTTAAGTTAGGAGATTCGCACATTTCCTCATCTTGAGACTTCAACTTTTAAGTGGGGCAGGAGAGTACATCCAGTGTGGGTAGAAAAACACACTGAAAATACTGGACCTCTTCCTGCATTACCTGTGCCTCTTAAAAGCTCATTTACTTGAAATAATTAATAAAGCTTGAAGCTGAATGAAATATCTGATTTGTGTGAGTTGGATTTCATTTGGCTCTTTTGTGTTAACTATGCTCAGCAAGTGTTTGGTGGGATTGGCATGTTTATTCTATAAAAATGAAAAAAGTATACACAAAAGGAGACTAGATTCCTTGTCCACCTTTCTTGTTTTTAAGAAAATCTATATAAAACATTTATGAATCTTCTATATGTTGCTTTCTCTTTAGATTTCTTTAGAAAAATTTCCATTTAGATAATATCTTGGAAGAATAGAGACGTCTATGATTTAGGTTATAAGGCTGATCACTTTTTCAGTTTAAGTAAAATCTACCATGTGACATTTAGTTTAAAAACTCATTTGAGAATTTGTATGCTCATTGCAAAATTAATCAGGCAGAGAAGAGTTTTCTCTATGAAGATTTGCTCTTATTTGTTTTCGCGGACTTACTTTAATTTCAGTCTAGGAACAATTTCTCCACCGTTGAAAACGTGAGTACTTAGTATGCTGGGTGAATGTATTACTTGGGTTCAAGTGCCCCTCAGGAATACTGACTGGGCTTTTATTGTTTCTGCAACTGCTCTGGGCTTTGCTCCCACTAGAAGCATTTTCATTGAATATCTACTTATGTAATTATCCCTATGTGATAAAAGACAACTTCCATGTGTTTGCCTGAACCCATACCTGCGTTCCGGAATGAGAAACCTAAATGTCTGGTATCTTTGAAAATTATTATCAGTGATATAAGAACATGCAATGTGACATAGAAAAAGATAAAACTTTACGAAAAAGAAAATGTTATACAGTACAAGTTATCCACTAACTTAAGAAATAATTGGAACACATATTTAAGGGAAGTGTTTTGTTGGATGAATGACTGGATAAAAATTACATTCTTAAATCAATCATTATCATTAAGCTACCAATTTCTGAAAAGAAGAAACAGCACAAAACATAACTACATAACAAATAAATGATACAAGTGACAGGAATAGCAGATTCTCTTTTTGACCAGTGGATCAAGTATTGTGACCAAATGAGACCATTTGTTCAGCATACGCAGATGTTCTTTTTACTGTCATGGAAATTTAACCAGATAGTTGTTCAAGTTTCCCAGTTCAATTTTGAAATTATGAGTGACATTTCAAGAAAATGTTGCTGGTAATCTTTTATTTCCTCACACAGTTATTAGATACATTTTGACTTTGTAATCAGTATTCTGAGAGATTACTTTTGCAGTTCAGTTCTTTTCCTTTGAGTTGAGCCAAATGGTGGCATCATTTTCATTCAAACTGCAGCTTTGAACTTTATTATCTGAATATTTTGGTTATTTCCATAAACATTGAATTCGGAGGGGTGTTTTTATGTAGATTCCAGTTGAAACAAACTTATCATATGTCTACTCTAGTCCAGGTATGTGGCTAAGATATAGAGACAAAAAGATCAATCCTGCCTGTCCTTGAAAAACATATTTTGCTGGGGGAGGCAAAACTTTTAGACAAATAATTCAAATTATGACTTTTATTATGCTTTTCTAGAAATATGTGGAAGCCACAAAATTGGCACAAAGTACAGGGATTATCACCATCTGTTTCTGTCAGGGAAATAAGGTGAAGCATAAAAGAGAAAATGACACCTGACTTGGATTCTAAAGAATAGGTGTTTACTAAGCAAAGGGAAAGGATATTTTGGATAGAGGTGAAAGTTTGTGTAAAGCCACGGAAGGAAGCTATAATGCTGGGTTGAGTTTACATGCAGAAAAGTTTTATGAAAAATGAGAATAACAATTGTAAATATGATGTCAAGCTCCAAGGCCAAATAAATGGTCAGAAAACACGCACATCAGGGCTAGTGGAATAATGATTATTGAGAAAAACAATGAAACTGGATCAGTGGCGAGAATGTGGATCCCCCGTCACCCATTACATTCTGGGGTGGAGCCCAGGAATAGAGCAGGACCAGCTGCCCAACTCTGGGAGGGCTTAAGCAGGGGGCTGTGAGGATACTTAAACTTCAAGGATAAGATCAGCATCCCCTCCCTGGCCCGACAAGGAGCTGGGATTGTACAACATTCTGAAGGGCAGAACCTTGGCTCCAGTCCAGATGTCCCAGCTCAGCATCTGTGGTTGGAGGGATACCAATGTGGGGACCATCATGGTATGGCAGCAGGCTGCATTCCAAGCCTTCTGTTTGCATCTGTATTACATGCCAGGCCAGCATCATGATCCTCCATTTCAACCTCATCCAGGGTTGGCTCCCTAAGAGCTCAGTGGTAGTTAGTTTCCATGGAAATTTGTAGGAAACTAATAACCTACAGAGGATCCCTCTTAGACAAGTTAACCCTTAGGTCTCATAGACCCAAAGTGTTTAGAACAAATCCTGGCATAGAACCACCTCTGAATACTTTCATTACTATTTTCTAATTATACTCCGTTTGTGCTGGAGCTGCCATTTAAAATCAGGCCTGTTGACTTTTTAGCACGCATCTTTAAATACTGTGCCATTATGACTTTAGCATCATTCTGTGTATGTTCATTCATATTCAGATTATCTCCAGTCACCGTGGAAGAATAAGGAAAAATATGGTGATCTTTTCTTCTTTTCTGTGATTTCCTTAAGCAGTAGACCAAATGTACCAAGAAGTAGAAGAAAGTGATTATTTTTCCTTTCTGTTTACAATACACAAATAAAAGAATCAAACATTTTCTAAATATAAGTGTCGGCTAAAGGTAATATTTAAAATCAAAGACTACAGAACACGTTGAGCATATTTTTATTATAAAATGTTTACTAAAAAAGTAAAATAAAATGTTTATTGTAACTACCATACATAGTTGCTGCTAATCATGCCTGCCTTTCCCATTCTGTCTTCATGTCATAAATTTTATACATGTAGCCCTACTAACTAGCCTATGAATGTGGTTATATGAACTAAGTCAGTGAATCAAAGGTCTTCCTAGCATATTTCTAAGCATGGATGCCAAGAAGCAATCCTTTTGTAATGCTCTTAGAATATAAACTCAGAATTCTGGAAAAGTGTTTCCACAGCCACATAGAGTATTCTTAATGTGATTGTTGAATTCAGTCTAATGATGGAAAATAAAGACAAAAGGGAAATGGAAACAGAGTAAAGAAATCTTGGTTTTGGTAGTATGTTGGGTCAGTTTTCTAGATGCTCTTTTGAGTTATGCTAGTCAATTATTCCAAAAAATTAGTTGACTTTTTGGTTGCTGTTCTACTTGTAACTCTATTCCTGACTGGTACAAATATACTTTTGAACTATCCAGGCTAAACTTTGAAGAAAAAAATGAAGGCTAAAAAATGTAGTGGGTATGCAGTAGTTATTTAACAAAAATCTCAGAAATTGTAGCTCAGGAGATAATGTGACAGAGTTCATGCAATTGAGAGACATTTTCAGTTCAGAACTAACCTGGGAATTCAGGAAAATTCCAAAAGCGTAACTATTGTATTATGGCAATAGAGAAGATGAGAATGAACAAAAGACTGAGTAGGAGCTCAGGATAGACTCCATTTGTGAGTACATTCAAAGCATGATGGAGGCTGTGGGTACAGAAATAGTGGAAATATATTTTACACAAATTTTTAACTGGGCTTACAATTCTCTTTTGTTGTCATTGTTAAAGGGAATATTGTCAAGTGGAGTGGAATAGAACAAGATTATCTTAAAACAGAAATTATAAATTAATCAGAACTTCCAACTTAAAAAGTGGAGAAAAGATGAAGGCATTAAAGTTTCTGGATGCAGTGACTAGGTACATTGGCTAGTGACACTAGCCAAGATAAGAAATGGATAGAAAAAAATATATTTTATTGTGCAAATGATTGGTTTCATTTGTGATATTTAGTGATGTTTGTAGTATTTTAAGGTAGTCAGTTGGAGAGACATTCAGTTGTATGTATAAACCCTAAGCCAGACAAAGAATCAAGACTAAGCTTTATGATTAGGAAAACATATAAAGAACAAATAAATAATTTAAGTCCTTTCCAAACCCTAGAGGTGAAGGCATAGGTTTCCACTTCAGGAAAATACAACATGCTGAGATCTACGTCTACATTTTAGATGACTAAATCTCGTTATTTCAAAATATTCTTAATTTCCTACTCCTGTCTATAATTTGTATCTTATCACACTCTAAAATATAACAAATCCAAGCTTTATCTATAATTATCACTACCTAGCTGGGCCAGCTACTCCAAGTTTTTGAAATATTTTGTACTTACCAGCTGAAATTTGTCTACCTAGTCCACGCCAAAAAAAAAAAAAAATGAAACTATATAAAGGCAAAAAAATTAATTAAAAAGACTGAACATTCATGAAATGAGAATTTGGTCTAAAAATTTGATAGAAATTTAGTTAATATATGTGTATGAGCATAGCTGTAAATATACAAATAATCCATATTTAATATTTAGATGTATACTATGTGTCTATAATATATTGATGCATACAAACCCTGGACAGAACTAATATATAATTCTGTAATTAATGTTAAATCTTAGATTTAAGTTATTTAAAAAATAACACAGGAAGCCAATGGAATTCTTTCTGCCCTAGGTAATTCTGTATCTGTCTGCTATTGTTTGCTGTCTTGCTATTCCTCATTCCCATCCCTGATAACACTGGCTGTTGCCATTTCTATTGCTTACTGCAGCCACCTACCTTTATTCTCTCTAACCTACTCCTCCCTTGGCTTAGAAATTCCCTCTGCCTAAAACACAAAACTGACCATGGAGTTATTAAATTTAACTCATTAACAATGTTCTTTTCCCACTCTGAGGGACACATTTTGTAAGTAACTGCCATGGGGGAGAAATACAGAGGAATCTTGCATGCAATAACTGAACTTCGTTGACTCATTTAGGTGAAATCATTATGGAAAAACAAATATAAACAACAGACAAGCATGGTGACAGAAACATCGGTAAGTAAACACATTTTGTGTGTTTAGAAACCAGTTGTTCAGATCACTTCATGATAGAAAAACCAAAACAAAACCAACGAATTCAAAGATGATTCAGGTGGTGTTTAAATCACAGGAAACTCTGGTAAATCACATGAATCTACTTCAAGATTATCTTTCCATCCTTTTGCTTTGTTTTATTTCTCTTCTCTTTTCTCAGGACTCTACAGTATAGATTATTCTTTCTTTTCAACAAGATCATTTTCCTTTGAGTTAAATTCATTTTATTCTTTTTAAAAACTTAAAATTAAATGGATAGATTTCCCACTTGACCTCTCCTCGTCTTGAAGCTACTTCATTCTGTCAGCTTGCTTCCACAACCAAGCATTCAAGGAGTTACCCATAATGCGGTGCCCATTCCCCTATCTCCCATTAGCTCTTCAAACGGTTCCTTTATAGCCTTCACCATTAACACTCTCCTGAAAATGGAAGTCTCAATGATTGTTTCAAAGACCTCTGTTATTAAACTCTCTGTAACTAAACCCAGAATCAAAATAGCTCCCTCATCTTACGTAGCTTCTCAACAGCACTCAAACCTGTTCACAATTTTCCGTTTTTTGAAGATTTCTCTTCCCTTAGATTTATGATGACAACTTTTCCTGGCCTTTGTCATTAGGTCTATGCATTGTTTTCTTCTCCTTAGAGGATGGAATTCTGCAAGTTGCCACTTAGCCTATTAATCTTCACCTAATGTCTGTATTTACACTTCTCTACAGACAAATCACAAACTGAATTTTTATCTGGATCAATCCAGCTTCACAGAATACTCCACTATCATGGAATTGTTCTCTTCCTATACTGACCAAAAACAGTAGCCACCTGCTCCATGCAGCTATCAAGGACTTGAAATGTGGCTAGTGAAACTAAATTTTTTATTTTGCCTAAATAGTCACATGTGACTAGTGGCTACTGATTGGACTGTACAGATCTAGGCCTCTCAGTGATTTACTTGGCCTTATTATCTTGGATTCTCTGAAAACTACTTATGGCTAAAGAAGCAAGACCTAAATTATCTTCTTTCTATTCAAATATGCATTTCTTCTAGATTCCACCCCTTGTCTAGTTAATTAAGTAGAGAATCCATGAGTCATCATAGTCACTGACCTCTTAAATTTCCTAATAGATATTTCCTTCTAAATATGTTCAGATCAGTACACATATCCCGTATTTCCCAGTAACCCTCCCAGTCTAAATCACTATTTCTGCCTGTTTTGCTGCAAATTTCTCTTACTCTTCTCTAAAACATGCTGTAGGCAGAGCCACAGTAATCTTAATGAAATACAAATCTGTCTATATTCATTTTCCCTATCCTTATCACTACGTACCCAATTTGAACTTTTCAGAAAGTTACATTTGCTTTAAGGTATAGAACAAACTTCTTAAAATGGCCTATGGAGCTTTACATTTCTTGGACCATCTTTACCCCACTGGCATCTTCTTTAACCATGCTTCTTTTTGCTCAATGTCTAGGCAATATTAAACATATAATTATTTTCAATATTTGTATACTTTTTAGCAGCTTGTAAACCATGCTTATAATCCTTATCTAAATTAATGTTCACATTCTCCCAAGCTATGCTTACTTCAGTCATTCAGCCATATATATATATATATTTAATTTTAAAATTATATATATAAATTTTTTTAGCTCCTTGAACACACCAACCGTACTGCCTTCAAAACACAGTCTGGAACATATTTTCCTCTTTTCCGTTATATCCATCTTTATCTAATTCCTTCTAATCTGCCTCTACTTTTCTCATTAGTTTTTTAAGAAGGAAATGAAGTTTTGGTTTCAGGGACTCTTACATAGGCTGCTTCTATACTGACCTGTGCCTAATTTGAATTTTTTTCTTTAATATGAGACTACAAATTGTATTAAGATTTGGATCATACCAAACCTGGCTTTTTAAAAAGATATTATTTATTTGAGAGAGAGAGTGTGTGTGTGTGAGCAGGGGAAGGAGCAGAAGGAGAGGGAGAAGCAGACTTTCTCAGACTTTTCTCTGGGAGCCTGATGTACTGCTTGATCCCAGGACCCTGGGACTATGACCTAAGCTGAAGGCAGACACTTAACCAACTGAACTACTGAACTGAACTACTCAGGCTCCACTCAAACCTGGCTTGAACAATCATCATAATATATAATAACTTTATTTCTAAACTTTTCTTTTAAAGCCTGATGATGATTGTTCATTTATGTGAATTCTGATAATGATTTGGGTTATAATTATGTTGTATACTTACAACTAATACAATGCTATATGCTAATCATATCTGAACAAAAAAGAAAAAAGAAAGGAAGGAAGGAAGGAAGGAAGGAAGGAAGGAAGGAAGGAAGGGAGGAAGGAAGGAAGGAAGGAAGGAAGGAAGGAAGGAAGGAAGGAAGGAAAAAGAAAGAAAGAAAGAAAATTTCTCAAGGCATTCAACTAATGATTCTCTAAGTACAATCCTATTCACCTGCCTAGTAGAGTGCTCTTTGATGCTTTGTACCTCAGATAAGAAACTTTAATAGTATTAATACATTACTGTTTTGTTACAAATTCTTATCATTAAAATGTTTCTATTGTCAAGATTTTATTTCTTTCTTATAAAGTAACTTCTTTTTTTAATAAAATAATGTTTTATTGGTGTTCAATTTACCAACATACAGAATAACACCCAGTGCTCATCCCGTCAAGTGCCCCCCTCAAGTGCCCGTCACCCACTCACCCCCACCCCCCGCCCTCCTCCCCTTCCACCACCGCTAGTTCGTTTCCCAGAGTTAGGAGTCTTTATGTTCTGTCTCCCTTTCTGATATTTCCCACACATTTCTTCTCCCTTCCCTTATATTCCCTTTCACTATTATTTATATTCCCCAAATGAATGAGAACATACACTGTTTGTCCTTCTCTGATTGACTTACTTCACTCAGCATAATACCCTCCAGTTCCATCCACATTGAAGCAAATGGTGTCTTTCTTATAAAGTAATTTCTAAACAAAATTTTGATAAATATAATGTAATATATTCAATTGCTAATAAAATGTATATTTCCATAGTAACATTTATATGTATTTCAAATAAGTAAAAAAGAGAAAATATGCCCACTAATGATCATCAAATACTATCATAATTTTAATCAGAATATAGATTCAAATGTTAAAAAAGGAAAGATCAAATATATTCATTCTATCTTGTTTAAAAATCTTTCAAATAGTGGCATCTTGGTGGCTCATTTGGTGAAGCATCTGCCTTCTGTTCAGGTCATGATCCCAGAGTCCTGGGATTGAGCCTTGCGTGGAGCTCTGCTCAGCGGAGGGCCTGCTTCTCCCTCTCCCTCTGCCTGCCACTCTCCTACTTGTGCAAGCTCCTTTTCTCTCCTTCTCTCTCTCTCTCTCTTTCTATCAAATCAAGAAATAAAATTTTAAAAAACCTTAAAAGCACATTGCAAATGTAAAGCAATAAAGTCTGCTAGTCTTTAAACCATTAGATTACATAGTCATGACAGTATTTATAACTTTTCAATTAACTTTTTCTTCCAAGGTAAATATTGAACACCATTTCTTACATTTTAGGGAATGTTTGGCATATAACTTTAAGTTTGTTCTCTACTGAATATAAGAGATAGTTTTGAAGAACTGATTTTCCAGGAACAAAGACATAGTTGGATTGATTCCTTATGAGAGTAAAAGGTAGAACATGAGAGCTATAGGTTAATAATCTTTAAATTCTTATGTACTTGTGAAAGATATAAAAGTGCACAATTCAATTTTTCATTGGCAGAATTCTTTGAAGGCATAAAATTTAACATGCAAAACAGGATAAATTCTCTCCAAAGATTGCAATTTTATCCAGAAAAAGAGCCCTTCAATTGTTTTGTTTTAAAAAATATGGCAACAATCCTTCAAGATTACTTATCTAATATTTATAGTTTTTTGGATCACTTGGGTACTTCAATGATAAGATTAAGCAAAAAAAGAGGAAAAGAATTTAAAATATGCTGGAAGAAACTTTGGAGTTAAATTTATTTTGAAAATAAACTTTATCCTTTAATGTAGTTTAGTTTCTCCTTGTATGATATAAAAGACTATTCTAGTTGAAAGCATTATCCTTATATAAAATTTAATCAATCGTCAATTACCTATAATGAAATCTAAATAGTAACATATCAAGAGTAATAAAGGGAATGAACATTTGAGGAAAAAACATAGAACAAGACATGATATAGCTCCCTTTGTGGTGTCATCTATATGCTTACCCAAGAAAAACAATTTGAGTTTTTACTCACAACTAATTCTTAAAACTAAATATTACTGGTGAATACTCGACTGAATCACTTAATATTATTGAACTTAAGTTTTTTTGTTTCTTAAGAATCAGTGCAAGAATCACCTTGTTTGGTGCTAAGGAAACTAGTCCTACTTCTAGAATTGGAGAGAAAAACACAATGTAAAATATTTTTTTATTGAGTGTTGACCCAAAAATTGACCCTCATTACCTAGATAATGGAACCTAGGAACAAAGTGTCAAATGACCTGTTTCAGGACCAAAGCCTTCCAGTTGCGACTAGTCTTCTAGTCATATGAGTAGTCTTCTAGAATGAACAATACTAGAGCTCTTTTGGTAATATGGAGTTATATAGTTGACCACCAGACCACCATTTATCAGGAGAAGAGTAACCATTTGGTACATTAACTCCCAGACATTAAAATAATAGCTGAGGCTGAACCTTTGTTTTGGAAAAAAACAGTGATGTTATCATGATATAACCTTCTCTGTATATTTAGTAACTAGCACAGCACAATGAGCTACACAGTTGATGTTCATTATTTGCTGAATTAGATTGAATATATGTCCTAGAATTCTGAAGTTTGAATGTCTATTTTAAAATAGTTATTTATTAACATGGCAGTAAGGAGGATTTAAATAATTAGCATAGTCAGTGAGTTTTCTTATCATACAATGTAGATTTACTTTAAAGTGCTATGATCTGTCAAATCTTTATAACTATATATTCCAAAGTTTAAAATTAAATTTCACTTAAGCAATTCAACAAATACAATAATCAACGTTTTGTTGAATATGTGCATTTAAATAAGTCAAATTACAAGAAATAAAATGAGATAATATTAAGAACAAATTGTGAAGACAGATCTGAACAGTGTAGTCATTGCCTTTCATCTAGACACTGAAGATGTAAAAATGTTTTTTCCCTCCTTAATAGAGACAAACACAAATAGAAGTGGGGCAGCCCGGGTGGCTCAGCGGTTTAGCGCCACCTTCAGCCCAGGGCCTGATCCTGGAGACCTGGGATCGAGTCCCAGGTAGGGCTCCCTGCATGGAGCCTGCTTCTCCCTCTGCCTGTCTCTGCCTCTCTCTCTCTCTCTGTCTCTAATAAATAAGTAAAATCTTAAAAAAAAAAAAAAAAAAAAAAGAGAGAGAGAGAGAGAGAGAGAGAGAGAGAGAGAAGTGGGGATTCCCCCTACCGTCAGTATGTGAGAAAAGTAAAGTATACGAGAGAGAATCATATTGGATTTATATTGTAAAGCGTAGAAAAGATATACTCTATTTCAGTTCACATTTTTAAATTGTCTTAAGGATTTTTTTCCCCCTTTGGCAGGTAAAAGAGCTTTTATTAGGCAAAAAGGTTTTTTTGTGAAAGTAACTCAAATGTCAAGAAAATGATGAAAAGGAAATTGCTTGGAAAATTGCAAAAAGATAGCATAGATATGAAAACCTGAATAAGTTTTTAAAATGTCATCAAACTTTAAATTAATGCAAACGTGGGAGTTTTGCTAAATTTTTCTCACTCTTTATATACACAAAAATTAATTTCTGATTTAAGTTTTGGTCAATGTTTTATTATTAACTCTTTATTATTTCTCCCTCAAAACATTTGTGCAGTCATTTCTTCATTTAGTTTTATCTTCTCTATGTATCTCTACTGTTTTAAATGAAATATTTGCAATTTGATTTGTTGAAGTTGAGGCAATACAAATAAAAAAACCTTTCATTTGGAATACTTCCTTGGCCTGTTTTTAGGTTCAAATGAGGCAAAATAACAGACTTTCTGATTCTGAAATACAATGAAAAAAAGTTTGAGAAATTATTTTTATTGTGAAGTCTAAGTATTTAAATTCAAATTATATAATTCTTCAATGGCCAGTACATCTAACTTGCATTTAAAGAATATATAATATATTCTGTATGTTGGTAAATTGAACACCAATAAAAATTAATTTAAAAAAAATAAAGAATATATAATACTCAAATTGAAACACAAAATGTGTTTTTTATTTAATATTCTACTCCTTTGAGCAAATTAGGCAGCCAATAGGCATTCTTGATGTCAGGCTGAGCATCCATTACACATTTGATTTGAACACTTTCATTTACATGAATTTCACTAACAGCAGTTTTAATGTAAACAACTGGTAAATCAAGTGCTGCTTGTAAGACACTGCCAGTATTTATAGAATCATATTTAACTTGATATCACAAAACAAGAAGAGACATTTTAAACATTCTAAGAACAACATAGGATACTAAACCACCAGAAATGCAATGGCCTTGAATCAACCTTTGTCTTTTAAGGCAGAGTTAAACTTTCTAAAGTGCCAAGAGCTACCTTCAGAAAACCTAGACGTTAATATTTTAAAAAGTTGGAGAATTCTAAATAGTTCACTATTATCATAAAATATTTTGGAAGTTTAGATCTTAAATTTACATGACATTGGCTTATTGTGTTATTTTAAGGGGAAAAAAATCTATGTCCCATAACAGAATAAAGTCAGTATATGGAAAATATAGTTATCAAAAAGTGTGGTTAAATATTTTTGATTATCAGTTTAAATTACAAATGCTATGACGAATAAAAATTTAAATCTTCATTAATACTGAGAAAAATAATAAGAAGAAGAATAAGTGCTAATGATTATTCAGACATTTAGTCTCTAAAGAAATAAAGGTGAAACCAAGAGTAAGTTGTTTTGTTCACTTTCTCTACTTTTACCTCTTTAAAATGTTTCAGACAAAAATATTTTCAATATGTAATTACTGAAAAATTGATAATATTTTCCTCTAGTCACCACTCTTCCTTTATCTTTTTAAGGATGCATTTGTTTCTGAGGAATTTATAAATTTAAAAACGCATTTCATTTCTTTTTAGTTTCTTCTTCTTATATTTGACTTTGTGACATCTTTCCTAACATAGAATTTAATTCTTGTAACCATTGGGTATTTATTGAGGAATGGGTAAGATATATATATATTTCTAAATAAGTAACAATTTATCATGATAACATTAAAGAGTATTTTCTAGCACACTAACTGAAAATGGCACATTTATCATCAACTAGAATCACATATATATGCATATATATGGATATACTGGTCTATTCATTTATTTTGCATAATTATCACATGGCTATGAATTGATATCCAAAGGAATATGAGCCCTCATAAGAATCGAGAATGGAACCCTGATTCAGAATGTGGACCCTGGATCCAGAGGTCTTCTGCTTTGTTAACTATGTAACTTTAGACAAGTTACATAATCTATTTTCAGTTTCTCAACCTACCAGATGAGACTAATAACGGTATTGTCACATAATGTTATTATGAAGATTGAATTAATATATGTATAGTGCTTAGAACACTTTGACAGCAGACATTATGTAAGTGTGAATTCTTATGTTAGCAATACATTTTGCAATTTTTAAATGTTTTCATGAACTTTCTTTTTTAAATTGAATTTGGGAATCTATAAAAACCTATCAGAATTTTTATCAGGATTACATTAAATTTTAACATTTATTTCACTTCACAAGTAATACTTTTCCTTCTAAGAATACTTAAATACTTAAATACTATTTCCTTCTAAGAATGTAAATACTTAAATAATTTTTCCTTCTAAGAATGTAAGCCTTAGAAGTAAAGTTATATTCCATTGATTAGAGATAATTTGGAATCTATCATTATAGATTATATTTTTCTATACTTAAATGCTGCACTTTTTTGGCCAAACTTGTTGCATTATATAGTTGATATTATTTTTCTTTTACATAAATAGTATCTAGCTGTAATTCATCTTGATTACTCAATAATATATCTTCCAGATATTTCCACCTTATTTATCTATCTATCCATCTATTTATTCATTTATTTATAAAGATTTTTTATTCATTCTAGAGAAACACAGAGAGAGGCAGAGACACTGGCAGAGAGAGAAGTAGGCTTCCTGCCAGGTGCCTGATGTGTGACTTGATCCTGGGACTCCAGGACACTCCCTGAGCCAAAGGCAGATGCCCAACCACTGAGCCACCAAGGCATACTTCCACCCTTTTTAAATGTTTACTTGTTACCCCATTTGGTTTGCTGATACTATAGAGTATGTGCTTCAAATATATGAAAATATGCTTAAGTGAATGTAATTTTCATGCTTTCTTTCGTGCATGTTACAAGTTTTTCTCTGGGGTATATATCCAAGAACAGAATTTACTGGCATTTGAAATGATTAAATTTGTTTTAAAGACAAAGGACAAGAGTTGTGGGGAAGGGTTTTCTGGGACCTAAAAGCTGTCCTATATGAGAAGAAATGTTTAGAGCATTGGTTTGGTCTGAACTAATGCTGACTGATGGATTCTGAGTAATGTATGCACCCACAGGCTCTTTTTATTCTTCTTAATTAAACTTGTGTGTTACAAAATAAAGTTTTGAAAATCATACATAACAATACAGAATTTAAGAACATACTTGCTATGCACCACTTGGGTTAAAAAAAAAAAGTTCTCTGTGTAATCTATCACAAACTGAAATCCCTCCTATCCTCCAAAACTAATCACTATTCTAACTTTTCTATAAATAGCTTTCTTTTATTAATTTATAGTTTTAACCTCTCAGTCTGCGTCATCAGATTTTATAGTCTGGTCATATGTCCCTCATTTTTGTAGATATTTTCTTAGTAAGTTGGAAGACACTAATATGTGTCTTTCTTTATATATTTCCTCATGAGCTTATTCTTTTCCTAGAGTTTATTCCTTGAAGTTTATTCCCCAGGACATTTGAATATAGCATTGAATTTTCTAAAAACAATAGCCAAAATCAATCTTACATGAGGCTCCATTATAATGCAAATTGAATTAAAAATCTTGCAAAATCTCCTACTTTTAGGTTATAGCATTGATTGGAAATAAGTGGGTCCTTAAAAATTGGCATAAGAATTGTGTTGAATCTGTTGAAGTTTCTGGCTTGACCCTTGAAGCCCTGAGTTTTGCTAAGCCTCCTTTTTCCATAGAATTACCATTTTTTTCCACTGCTGAAAGAAATGAATTGCTTTCCCTGAGGTAGGTGTCTTGCGGATCATCCTAAGGACCTACCCTCACTACTTAGTTTCTTGACTTGTGATCAGACACAAATCCTAGCAGCACTTATGGGTCTGATGCAAAGGATGAATAATAAGAAAATACAATATGCACAAAAAAGAATTACAAGATTATAGATAATATATTTATAATAATAAGTAGGATCCTCTAATACACAGGGTCTAGGGAAGGGTCACCTCTTGACCATTTGCCTGGGTCCTAAGAGTATTAATGAGATCCAATCTGCTAGGTGTCATTTCTCTGATTATGGTAAGATTGAGCATTTTCTTAATACTCTATTTCACATTTTCATTTTAAAAATTGTCAATATATATATTTTATCCATTCTTCATTTATCTTCTACATTTTTCTTGTTGCTTTGAAAGGGTTTCTTTTATCCTCCATGACTGCTCCTTTTCCCACAAACACACAGAGATATTTTTCCTGCCTTCTTTCAGCCATTTATTGCAAATTTATTCACAATTATTGCTTTGTGTTCTCTAGACATTGCAAACAACTTCTCAGGCCTGATAATTCATCAGTTAATTTTGTTTATGTTGTTCTTCACAGAAAACAAGACCTTTATTTTTTCCTTACTGCTTTTCTTTAGGGAGTATCATTACAAGAAGTATTTTTCAAATCCTAGACCACATTTTTCCATTAACTTTTTGGTATATCATTCACAATTGCATTATCATTTAGGTTTTAATATATTGGGAATTTAGTATTGATATTTTATATTATCTCCATGCAGTGATCTTAATGCAGCACCATAATTATTGCCCCGACTGATTTTTTTTATCAGTTTTCATTTTATTTAATGCTTGAGTCAATTTCTGCACATTTTTTTTATTGTTTTATCTTTTGGTTCCAGTACAATATTTTTATTGTTCTGACTTAATGGTATATTTCTAATCTGTTAGGCTGAATCCTACTCTTTATTTGAAAAATTGCGGTCCTTAATTGTGAACTTTATTTCTTCTATGTACATTTTTCATTAGATCTTATTATCATATCTGGAATTGAGTGGAATTCCTTGGAGTTTATGCATTTTTAGATTCAAAGTTATCTTATTTGTAATGTTATATAATTCAGTCCATGTACGTGATAGTTTTGTGTTTGTTTAGAAAGAGATTCTGAGTGCTTCATATTTTTTGTTCCTATAATAAATTGTATTTCATTTTCTATTTTATTTCCTAGTTGGTTATTTCTGGTGTAGAAGAATTCTATTGATTTTCATGTTTTTGTTATGAACAGCAACCTTATCATGACTTTTGTATTATTCTTTATAGTTTATTGGTTCTTGGTTGATTGTGTTCTTGGTTAATACATATTTTCCGCAAATACCATTCTTTTGATGAACTTAGAATATTTGATTCAGTACCTAAAACCTCCCACCTCCACTTACTAGGAAATCTTTCACTTGCCTTCGTTTCCTCATTCAGATCCTTTTCCTTTACTATAACCCTCCTTGTCATAATATTCTGGAATTTTATTTCTTACTGATTTTTAAATTTTGAATGAACATTTATTTATGCTAACTATAGCTTTTCCTCCTCCTTGCCTGCAAGTTAGATTTCATGTCTTTATCTCCTCTTGATTAATTTTTGCTGTGGTATTCTATCAGCTATTAATTCTCTTTAAGAATATAAAAAAAGATAGGGGTACCTGGGGGGCTCAATCAGTTGAGCATCTGCCTTTAGTTCAGTCATGATTTCAGGGTCCTAGAATGAGCCCCATGTCCCTGCTGAGCAGGGAGCCTGCTTCTCCCTCTCCCCTCTGCTCATGCTCTCTCCCCCCCTCTCTGTCTCGCTCTCACTATCTTTCTCTCTCTCAAATAATATTTTTTAAAAAGGATATATAGTAATCATAACAGGAAAACCTTAAATATCTTTATTTACACTTGTATATCATTGAAGAGATTCCTCTAAACTCATGTAACAGCTAGTGCTTCTAACCTTACTTCCGTTATGCTTAAATACATGGTATTTATTTTTACTTTTTTGAAAGATTTTATTATTTTCTTCATTCTTGTCAATCTTTTCAGCAATTATTCACAATTTCAGGTCTGTTTATGACATTTCCTAATTTCCAATGCTATTAAAATTATGGATTTGCTTATGAATGTAGATATGAATATGCAGTTACCTAGTCAAATACACAATTTTAAGGAATTCACTGTGCCCTCTTATTCCACTCTCTCCATCTAAACTCCATCTAATCTCTTATTGATTCAGGCATTAATATGTTGATTTTATACCCCAACAGATTTTTACCAGCAACTTTGAAAATATGTTATAGTGTTTCTTCAAATAAACTTTATTTTTACTACTCAATTTAAAATAAAATTATTTAATTAAAAAATTTATAAAGTTTATTTTATATCCCCCATCACCTGGAAACTTTGATTTGGGACCTTTTGGTCCTCTTTCAACTCCCAAAAATATTGCATATCTGCCTTCATTTTTGGTTTATCTTTCTTCTTCTATTTAATAAAGGTAGATACTCCCCCTGGCTGATGCCTCCCAATGTTTTTCACACCATGGCAGATAAAATTGGTAGTGATATTTACTGTGAATATGGAATACACTAATCAGTCTTTAATGAGATTCCAGGAGCTCCAGCCAACTCAGATGCCACCATGTCACCATGAGGGCTGAGGGGATATATTTTCAAATATTTGTCACCCAATTTGGCAAACTAATTGGCAAACTCTTTTAATTGTGTAAATCTCTGTTTATTTTCACTCCCTATGGAAGCTTATCTATATTCTTAACTTCAAAATTACCTTTAAAATGTATATCTGTAAGCTCTGTTCTGCTTTTATTCCAAACCTTTTAATCACGGTAGGTTGGGTGCTTTTAAAACAATGAACAACTCCGAAATTGCAAAACTTTATTCACATAAGGTTTATTTCACACTATGTCAGAGGGCAGCACTCACTGAAGAGGATGAATGCTATGTGCTCCATGTCATCAGTCAGGGACCCCGTCTCCCTTCTTCTACAGGTTCAGGCTTCCTTATAGTCTTTAGAACCCTTCCCAGGACATTTTGCATTCAGCAAGCAGAAAAGTAAGAATAGTGCATTAGAGGAATAATACAGAATTTTTAAAGGATCAAACAAACACATCCCCACCAAACTGCAAAGAAGTCTGGGGAATAGAATTTAACTTTGGGCCTGGAAAACACGAGAAAAGAGGTTTAGCGAACAACTAGGGTTGCCTCTGCTCAGTTTCCCTTCTTGACACCAAATGTGTCCCTAGGGTTAGATCAGAAAAAGAAAACCACTGAGAGTGAAATGGAACTAAAAGTATATTATTATATTTAAAACTTACACAATTCTTGGAATAGTTAGAAAGTAATATCCTGGAAAGAAACCTTTAGCAGATATGGGAAAAGACACTAATCAAGGACTACAAAGAGAGCAGCTGGGGAAGTCTGTGGAAGGCTGTTGGCCTGATGCCATAGATCAGCAGAACAGGGAAACAAGAATAAAAGCTCCATCCAAAATAGAGAAAGTGTAGAACAGACTGGAACCCACAAGAACCAACTGGAATCCACAAAGTCGAAGTGGAACTGGTGATGATCAACACTTCCCTTCCACCTCTCACCACATTTGACTCTGGTGGCACGATCTGCAGGGAAAAACATGCCCCTTTTCCCAAACCCGCACACATGTGTAGGCTAAGATTCAAACTAAAGGAGGTAGTCTCACATAGGAGAAGGAGCCATAATCAAGCTGTCTACACTATGAGTGAAGCAATTAGCAACATGGTGCCCTAGCTCTGTGCTGATTACCGGGGGAGCTAGTGTAAATTAAAAGCTTTACTTCTCCCTTTCCAATCTAGCAGAAATTTCTCTAATGGCCGTGCTTAACCCAGAAACATACAGGGAATGGAAAACTAGGTAATATATTTCCAACTTAGCTTCAACTTATCATAAAGCAATTTAGAGTTCCTTGGAAACCCCCACTGGACTGTATAACTCTATTATTCTGATTGTGGGCTTACAAAATTATATTGGTAAAAAAAGAAAGAAATATTCCCTGAAGTTCTGCATATAATGCATTCTTATACTATGGCCTGAGTAGTGCGTGTCAGGTATATAATTACATGCAAAGCCCAATGAAAACTATCCAAGGAATGAAAACAACGTATTTCATTTTGCTTTAGAATCAAGGAGGGGAAATATCATCGATATGGGTAGAAAACTGTAACAATATCTTATTATTTTATTAACTAAAGGTTGCAGTTATTTTCTTTAACACTAATTTAAAATATTCTGCAATTTTAAATACAGTAATGCTGAAGGCTCTTTCAACTTTAAGTTCAGCAAACTTTTGCTAAGAAAGTTTGCTTGTCAGGCAATTTTTCATCAGTTCTCACAGCTATCTAAACATAGTTCCCTTTTCAGTATCTGACCTACATGTATTTTCTTTAAACAGAAAGAACCTAAAGAATAAGGCCTTAGGGATATGGTGCTACCTGAGTCATTCACCCAGAGCCAAAAAAAACATAAATACATTCTTTTCAAGGTAGTGGGGTTTTATGAGGTACTGTAAATTGTTTTGTGATAGATGAACCCTAGGAAAATACATTGATTCTGTTAAAGCAATCAAAGAAACAATACTCAAGGAAAGAAATACACCCTAGAGTACACAGAGACATTAAATTATGAAGCTAGTGGGTGTTGACCCTTCTATCTGTTACACAACTGCGATCATATTTAAAACACTATCAATGGGGCTAAAAAATCTGAAAGATGCCCAACTCTCATAACCAGGGAAATAGGAAAAGACAAGAATTGATAAGATGACCAAAACCCTACAGAAAGGTAGGATAACAAAAGATTGATTTAAAACATAAATAAGGGGATCCCTGGGTGGCGCAGCGGTTTGGCGCCTGCCTTTGGCCCAGGGCGCGATCCTGGAGACCCAGGATCGAATCCCACATCAGGCTCCCGGTGAATGGAGCCTGCTTCTCCCTCCGCCTGTGTCTCTGCCTCTCTCTCTCTCTCTCTCTGTGACTATCATAAATAAATAAAAAATTAAAAAAAAAAAATAAAACATAAATAAGCCTATCAAAATATCATAATTCTGGGGGAAAATATACAATTTTATGTAGTGACTCTAAGACAATGCATTTTTCCACAAATTCGCTGTTTCAAGGAGAGGAAAACATTTGTCGTTCACTCCAGGTTTCTCTTTCTGGATTTATAAGGTCACAATATTCACTACCTCTGATGGAAATAGAAGGAGGAGAAATGCTTTTCTATGCATTTTTCCTGTTTTCTCTTTGAAGCAATCACCTACTTTTGCCATGAAATTTGATTATTTTTTATGAATTATTTTCCTAAGTAGAGTTATATAATATAGTTATTGAGTAAGAATGAGAGAAAGCAGAAAAAGAAAATGATACAGGTGCAATATTATTTAAGTATAGATTCATATGTTTATAAGTATAGTAACATATAATGGAATGCATTATTTATTTATTTATTTATTTATGCATATTTATTTATATGTAAATAGTTGAATGTATAAATTTCTAAATATATAAATTATATATTTATATAAAAGTATAAATATACTGTATACATACATATATAATATAGAAAATATATATAGTCATTCTTCTTCAATTATGTCTCTTGACCTCTCTTTATATTCATCTGGCTCAGTTTGGGGTGATAGAACAACATAAATGAAATAAGCAGGGTACTTGTGATACATTTCTTACATTTCTGCCTATGGTGTTGAGGTAAAGGAAAGCCAATTGATCCTTACAGGATGATTTTTCGGGGGTCATTTTGCTCTGATTTGGTTTTCACATGAGTGGTTCTGAAGAGTAATGACTTCTGTATATTAGAAAAGAGGTTGACAAACATATTTGAGTAAGAGAGAAACTTTCTCTTTATTTTCTACAGTGCTAATCAGTGTTACATAATAGGAAGTAAAAGAAATGGCTTCTCTTAGAAAAAGTACTTATAATATGATGTTGTAATAGCACAGTAATAGATAGCATAGATTGACTTAATCTTCCAGGAATAAATCTTAATTCATATCAAATTTTAACATCTTAATAAGAGAATAATTATTGAACAAGTGAGTCAATAATTTCAGAAAGAAATAGATACCCAGTTCATTAGGCCAAAACACACACATAAATGCAAGTACAGACAAAATACAAAATAAGGTACAGCTAAACTTAGAATATATGCATATATGTGAATTGAGAAATGTTTTGCTTAGAAGCAAAATCAATCTCAAAATAAGATATTGACAAATTTGTCTCTATAAAGCCATAAAAGTTTTGGTCAAAACAAAAACCATAGAACCAAAACAAGCTTAAAATTAAAATAAAAAGGCTAAACTAATTTAGATGAGAAATATTTGCTACAACTATAAAAAGAAATCAATAATCTTAAGTCAATATAATATCAATCAATAGAAATACTAATATGGTCTCAACTGAAAAAAATGGCAAAAAGCAAGAGAACATTTAGATTTAAAAAATACCACAAGGACTTCCAAATATTTTCTCAGTGTTTAACTACAGTGTAAACAAATATATAAATAACATAAGAACAACCAAAAATTCCTTTACTTGCTTAACAAATTAACAATTTTGAAAACATTTTAATATTGCAGTATTCAATTCCAGTTAAAATTATTTTTTTAAAAAGATAGCTTTAAGTAATATTGGTAGAAGTTATATTGGTACTATCCTATCAGAAATTTCACATCTATTAATTATTTAATTTATTTATTCTATTTTTAGACAACAATTTTCATACTATTAGTAATTTTACTCCTGAGAATTCCTGAAATCTATTGTTGAAACCAATTAGAATTGTTAAAAAGTGCCAAGAATACCCCATTAATAGAATGAAGGGAAAAAATTATATAATCTTTTCAGTAGAAAAAACATTTGACAAAGTCAACAATGTTTTATGATAAAAGCTCTCAACTAAAGTCCATTTTACTTTATAATTAACATATTCCAAAAGATATCAGAATTTAGCAGTAAGTCTAAATTTTACTAGAAAATTTCATACAAAATAAATAAAAGTAATTTAAAATGTCATAGAGAATTAACTCTGCTTTCCAAAAATAAATAAATAAATAAAATGTATATGAAGTTGGTCTGTATTCTATCAGATTGAACATTTATTTACCTGGGACACGTAGAATTCAGGGGAAAAAATCTCCAATTTTTTTTGCCTTTACTAATTAGAAATTATCTTTGTGTATTCTTTGGTATTTCTTAAAAAAAAATTTTTGTGTGTGTGAGGCTGGGTTTTTTTGACTATTTTTTTTGTGTGTGACTTTTTTGGTATGATTGTTTTGTGTGTGTGTGACTACTTTTTAAATCACCTTTTAAAAAATAATCTCTAAGTCCAATATGGGGCTCAAATTCGCCACCCCGAGATCAAAAATTGAATGCTCTACTGACTGAGCTAGTCAGGCAGCCCAGGAAAATTTTTATTTTTGCTTTCAGATCACTATTAGCGGTGACTTGAAAGAGGAGACTTTGAGAGTATCTTAATGTGCTTTTATGCCAACACTATAATTCATGTTCAGTTTCATTGTTTAGTTATATATTTGAATATGTGAATACCAACTTGCCAGCTTTCTTGAAGAAATCACTTGGAGAAACACCTGAAGAAATCCTGAGCCACATATCCTTTTAAAACTTAACATAGACTCATTTCTGTCTACACAAAAAACCCATAACTTTGTCTACTAATGCAAGATTAGAAATACATTTTTCAAACTGTGTCTTAAGCTTCCAGCGATTTTTCCCTTCTTTTTATAAGACCACATAGGAGTTATAGAAAACCAATCATTTAAGACCATTCTGACAGGAAAGTTATAGAATGAGAGCAAAGAGAATTACAAAATAATATTGATAAAATCATGCATTCTTGAGAGTAACTGATGAGTTAGTACATTTTTACATATGAAGTTGGGGTTTTAGTAAAGCATGAAAACTGTTAATGTTATATGAGCTTTGAAATCATAGACTGATGATAGAATTATGCATATTACATAATTATTTTATATATAATTGCATATATTATATACGTAAATATGCAATTATTCATACAATTATTTATACACATGTGGCATATATGTTGAATAGGTCATGTCTATATGCATATATATATATATATATATATATATATATATATATATATATACTGTTCAGGATTCCCCAAGATATTTTCTATGAAAGTAGTTTACATGTATTTAGATTCTGGGCAACTTTTTGTTACCCTGTGACACTGTGATATAGATAAATATCATCACACTTCAGTTTACTTACAAGAGACTTGGATGTGTTTAATATTCCTAAAGTTTTATCTCAAAGTAGTGGAGATGGAGTTTAAATATGAAAGTGTGCACAGAAGAGTCTAGGCACTCTTATCAATTACACTGATCCTCTCATCTGTTGGTAAAGGTTTAGATAAGACGTGTCCATGGTAAAATTAGTTTGGCACATGGGCAGAGTGAGACATTAGACATGTTGCTTTATTGCTGAAATGTTCAAGGTCTTTGATATGCTAATACACATTGTTAATTAATGCACATTATATAAGTGTATAATATTCAGACATGCTCAAAGTTATTGGCCAGTCCTTTTCCGTCTCCAAAATATTTTCAGTACTAGTATTTCAAGGAGTCAATCTGCAAGCCACTACTATAATACCACATACAAAACCATGATTATTGGAGTGCATTTATTCCAGAGCAACAAATAGAACAATTACCACACATTTTTAAATAACACCTTTTAATATACTGTCTGCGCATCTATAAGTTGAGTAGCTCTAAGAACAAAAATACAGCAAAAGGAAAATCAATCTTTTGCATCAGTTTCCCTTGCTCCTGACCTTGTTCCCACTTATATTTCCTTTGATTCCTTATTTATCCTGCCTTTTTTGGGAAAACCTGGTACATTCTAGATCAGAGCTTTTTCAAATTTTATTATTCGTAACAGTCACCTCAAGGGATACTTAAAATGCAGATTTGAATTTGGTAAGACTGGGATAGAGTGCAAGACTCTGCATTTTCAGTAAGCATCTACGTGATGTTTATTCTCCCGTCTGAACCATACATTTAGTAGCAAGAAGTTAAGGCAATCATCCTCTCCTAGTAGGTATATTTTGAAATGGTTTTCAGGATAATTAAAGTCTGTCCCTACAAAACTGATCTGGTAAAGTTGTTCTACAGAAAAAGATCTGAAATATTTCATGATTTGGTGAAAATATATGATATTAATTGCCTTTTCTTCCCTCTGCATATTTGTATTTTAACAAGACAATAAACACAGTTTAAAAAGAGATCTTCTAATTGGAAACTGTTTTACTTTTGATACTAATTGCACTGCATTTATGCTTGTATAAAATAATTTGGAGCTATATTCAAGGAAGAGAATCAGATAAGAATAATTTGAGAGAATTTGGTGAGCTGGTATATATGCTGAACCATGCTCCCTCCCCAAACATTCATGTATGAAGTCCTAAACCTTAAGACTTTGGAATTACACAATATTTGGAGATAAAGCTTTAAAGAAGTAATTAAGGCTGATGAGGTCATTAGTGTAGGTCCTAATACAATATGACATCCTTGGAAGAGGAGAAAAGTTAGACACAGGCATACAGGTGTGTGGAAAGCCAGTTATGTGAGGTGGCCACCTTCAAGTCAATGAGAGGCCTCAGAAGAAATCAAACCTGCTGAAATTTTGATCTTGGACTTCTAGCCTCCAGAACTGTAAGATAAGTTTATTTTGTTTAAACCACTCAATCTGTGATATTTGGTTATGGCAGCCCCAAGAGGCTAATATAATTGAAGTTCATCCAGAATTGGGGGGTATGTTTTTATTAAGGTTTAATTAATTCTGTTAAAAGATCTGCAAGATTGTACCTGGCAGATACAATGGGTATCTTGTTACTTTCATCCTCAGTTTGACACATAGTTTGAACATTTCCTTTTTTTTTTTTTTTTGAATATTTCCTTTTAAAAAAAAATTATTTAAAAAATATTTTATTTATTTATTTGAGAGAGAGAGAGAGAGAGAACAGAGAATAGAGGGAGAAGGAGATGGAGAAGCAGACTTCCCTGTTGAGAAGAACGCCTGACGCAGGGCTCAATCCCAGGACTCTGAAATCATGACCAGAGCTGAAGGCCGTGCTTACCTGACTGAGTCACCCAGGTGCCCTGGTTTGAACATTTTTTATTCAATTTCTTCATCTGTAAACTGATGGTAATAATAATCAAACTAATAAATTTTGGGTGAGATAAAGAATAAATATAAAATACATAGCACAGTGTGTATAGAAAAACAGTGTAATTAAGTGGAATTATTACTGCTCCTCCTTACCAAGACTAAAAAGCCCTGCTTTTGTTCCTAATTAAATTCTTACCGGTGAAAAGATCCATTTAATTTGAACGTGTTCCCTTTCAAGAGAACCTGTAATGATGGTAAGCCAGTTTTTTTGCCATTGTCTCCTGTAAAGATACTATACTTCCATTCCCTCATCTTTTTGGCAACATGACATTACTAATTATGTTAGTTAAAACCATTCTAAGGGGTGAGGCTAAGTAAGGCTAAGTATGGGGAAATGAAAATTAAAACGCAAATTTGAAGAGTAACAAATAAACTCTTATAAGTTCCCTTCCATACAATAAAAATGAAGTAATAATGATAGTAATAAGGCAGCATAGATTAGTTTAATTTGTCCAATTATTTGTAAACTAGAAAGGAAAATGGGCACATCACTGTGAAATAAAAGTGAGAAACATTACAAATTCTAGTGCATCACAGAAAGAAAAATTAAGAGATGGAATAATAATAATAATAATAATAGATATATCTCTTCAGTAATTAATTTAAGGAAATTCTTTGGACCAATCTCCTAGTTTTATGCATAGAAAAGAGCATTCCTCAATATGTTTTTGAACTATTATATGGCTTTCCTGGTTTGCATGGAAATGATGTAACTAGTGTGATTTTACTATCATGAGTTTCACTGTAATTTATTAGTTCCTAAGATTCTTATCCTACTGAATTTTGATCATAATAATAATGTTTCTGCTTTACAGTTTCTGCATTGTGAATTATTGGAAGGAGGCTTCATCATTTTGTAAAATCACAAATATTATGCTCCTCAATATTCACCTCTACAGCATTTATTTGTAGGTGCACATTTGTGATGAAAAGGAATAAACCATTATTCCTTAACTGGAACAGTTCTAAAATTTAGAGTTAGTGAGCTGAGATCATTTAACTTAGGTAGCCTTACCTGCAATATAATATCCTGTAATTGTGGAAACATGAATGTGATAATGTGGAACAGCCTTCGATGGATTTTCTTGTATTCAGACAGTGGCACAGCTGGCCATCTTGAATGAGACCTCATTTAGTATCTTTAATTAGGGTTTAACTATAAGTTTAAAAGTCATTTTTAAAAGGTTAGTCATATATTCATATGCTCTTATAATACATTCTAAAAATTCAAATTCACTTCTGATTGAAGTCACAACATAAAATTTAAATGTTATCTTGTGGACACTAATTTTCTCTGCCATAACTAGTTGTGTGAGTCTACATTTCAATTCCAAAGCTCTTTTCCTCCCTTTTTATTGTAATATATCTTGAAAGATTTAAATCACATATTCAAAAAATAATTGCCATTTTAAATTGAACTCAGAGCAGAACAAACCAATTACTGTAGTTGCATCAGTGTAAAGCATTTTACTCTTCTCCCAGCTCCAGAAGTGTGCATACCTCCTCGATCACAATTATTATCACATTACTATTGCATTGGTATTCACCTCCTGAAGTAGACTAAAAAGCTTCCGGGGAAATGAATATCCTTAAAGTTCATATCGGGTTTGTAATGGTCTTATTGACACAATTTAAAATATGAGAAATCTATAGTCAAATTAATTTTTTATTCATCCACAAAATCTTTCAATTCTGAAGGTAGAAATAGTAAAAGTCAAAACTCACACCCACACACATACATTTCAGGGTACCATTTAGCCATAAGGAGTACAGATGATTTACTGGAGAGATCAAAATCTATATTTGCTTAGAACTACTGTTAAAGGACATCTTGATACCTAATGCCTTTTTCATGAAATAATCACTGAAAAATACAGAGAATCTGACTAATGGTGCTATTATTTTTAGACTTTTAAGTCAACTTCATTGAGCTATAATTTACTCACAATAAAATGCATCTATTTTAAATGTATAGTTTGATTCATTTTGACAAATGAATATAATTTTCTAATCAGCAATACAATCAAAATATAGAGTATTTCTATCTCCCAAGAAAATTCCTTTTGACTCTTTGCAGTCAATGCCACTTCTACCTCTGGCTCGTGGTCACCACTACTCTATTTCCTGTCACTATGGATTATTTCTGTGTACTTTGGGAATTTAAAGAAATGGAATCATACAGTAGGTACTTCTTTGGGTCTGGCTTCTTTTGTACAACATAACGCTTTTGAATTTATTCATGTCATATTTATTAGTAGGTCATTACTTTTCATTTTCATTTTAATTAAATGACTATCAATATTTGTTTATCCATTTCCTTGTTAATGAAGATTTGAATTGTTTCTAGTTTGGAGCTGTTAATAATAGAAGTGATTTAAACAGTTGCATACACGTCTTTTATTAAACCTGTATTTTCATTTCTTTGGGGAAAATACTTATCAGTGAAATTTCTAATTCATAATGATTAAGTATATGTTTAACACTATAAGAAACTGCTAGCCAAAATTATACAATTTTACATCCCCTTCAGTTAATGTTTAAAATGCCAGTTGTCTCACAAGCTCATCGATACACAATAGATGCAATCCTAGTGGGTATACAGTGATACTTTGGTCTGGTGTTAATAATATACCTTTCTCATATGGCTAATATTGGCTAGTATATGTATTTATTGCCCATTTATATGTCCTCTTTATAAAGTATTAAAATATTGGGACCCTGGGTGGCTCAGCAGTTGAGAGCCTGCCTTTGGCTCAGGGCTCAATCCTGGGTCCAAGGATGTAGTCTGGGGTTGGGATCCCTGTGAGGATCCTGGTTCTACCTCTATGTCTCTGCCTCTTTCTGTGTTTCTCATGAATAAAAAAAATAATATCTTTAAAAAAGTATATGAAGTGTTAAAATATTTTGACTACCTTCTTGGATTGTTTGCCTTATTATTATTGAATTAAAACCTTCCTTTTATTAAAAGATTTTATTTATATTTTCATGAAAACACAGAGAGAGAGAGAGAGAGAGAGAGGCAGAAACACAGGCAAAGGGAGAAGCACGCTCCATGCAGGGAGAGCCCAACGTGGGACTCAATCCGGGGTCTCCAGGATCAGGCCCTAGGTTGAAGTCTGCACTACACCGCTGAGCCTCCCGGCTGCCCAGAATTATAAACTTCCTTTGCATAATGTGGAGATAAGTGTCACACTGGCACAAAAAGCTATAAGAGAAGCTAAGGAAGTGATTAATCTGTCTTTTTGTAGCCTACATAGTACAAAAAATGAAGGCAGAAATTGTTGATTATTATAGCAGTTACTTCAGCTAGTCAGCATTGTTTTCCATGGCTAGCAATCCGTATTGATAACAATTAACTGGAGTATATATGATAATGTGACATGCAGCAATACGTGTGGTCATGGAAGGGTATGTATGTATAAATCGGCATGTATAATCATATATGGAATATGTGGCATTGGGTGAGGAACTAAAAAGAATAATATTCTATTTGCTTTCTGATAAATATTAAGCAGGGTTCATGCTCAGTGCAGAGTCAGATAATAATTAATTAATTAATTAATAATAATTTCTGAAAAAATATTATTGAGTTTTACTACTTTCAATGATCCTTAATGAGGAAAATGTTATATAGTGCTCATTTCTTGAATTTGTAGTATTGTATTTATCTATTGAGATAGAGGTAACCCCTGATAGATACAGAACACAGCCTTCACATCTACTTAAGAAATGTGACATTGTATGGTTCCAAATGCTAAGTGGTTATGCAGAATCACAAGCAATAAGATTTATAGTCATTTACTGTAATAGACACGAAATAAAGAATGGTAAGTAGGTGTGACTTTAAATAAAAATTAGAACATGCGAAAAAAAGAGAATGAAGCAGATGTGTAAGGAAAGATGGACACAGACAATTAGAAGGTTAAGAATAAGGGGTGTCTGGGTTGCACAGTTGGTTAAGTAGCTGACTCTTGATTTCGGCTCAGACCATGATCTTAGGATGGTGAGATTGAGCCCCTCATCTGACTGTGCACTGAGCATGAACCCTGCTTAAGATTTTCTTTCTCCCTCTCCTTCCGCTGCCCTTTTCTCCCATAACACTAACTTTCTGTCTCTCAAATAAATAAATAAATATTTTTTTTTATTTTTTATTATTTTTTAATAAATATTTTTTTTAATTTTAAGAAAAAGATATACCACATTTCTTCCAGTTTGTTTTTGTGTGCACCAAAAGAAAGGTTTAGGGAAAGTTATAGAATACTTAGCATTTAGAACCATGCAGTATTGCTGTATTAGTCAACATTCTCCAAAGAAACAGAACCAATAGGACACACACACACACACACACACACACACACACACACACAGATAGATAGATACAGATATAGGTATAGATATATAGATATAGATATATCAAAAGATATTTATTATAAATCATAAGCTCATACAGTATGGAAATGGAGCATTCCCAAGATCTGCAGTTGGCCAGCTGGAGACTCAGCAGAACTGATAGTGATTTCCAGTCACTGGAAAGACTGGAAACCAAGAGATTCAATAATGTAAATTCCGGTCTGAAAATCAGTAGGTTCAAGACTCAAGGCAGTAAAAGAAAGATGTCCCAGCTTGTCAGACAGGAGGAAAAATTCACTTTTCAGCCTATTTGTTTCATTTATGTCTTCAATAGGTTTCATGAAGCCCATCCTGTAAAGGACAAACTGTTTCACTCAGTCTCCTGATTCAGATGTTAATCACATCTGGAAACGCCCTCACATACACATCCAGAATAATGAGTGGCCAAGGGTCTGGGAACCCTTTGGTCCAGTCAAGTTGGCACATAAAATTAGTTATCACAATCACATTCTTCCTTAAGTAGATGGTAAATCTCTATATCCGACCCTCTCTTATCTCAGGTTCCAGGTACAAAAAAATGCAATGAATTTGCATAATGTAACCTTTCCCTCATTTAGGATGTGTAAAATATGATGAAATTTGTTTCTATTTGTTGTCTCCTTGACTTTCTTACTTAAAGACACATATAAAGTGACTCTACTTTACCTTGTACTCTCTGTTTAGTCCTCCCACATATTACATGTGAGCTTTGTTATATATTTTGGTCCGTCTCCCTCAGATTTACAGTGTTTTTTTTTTTTTTTTGAGGTTACAGAACATGTCCCAAGGTGTGTATGTATTTTGTTCCAGTGCCTAAAAGAATTATCTGGTGTCACCAGGTCACTCTCTTAGGATGGTTACTTTGGGTGGTAAGTAAACATAGAGCAGTAGAGGTGACAATCAATGTTACTTCTATATGCTACAGCTATTGATGACTTACAGGGATCATCAGTATCACCAGACACTGAACTTCCCATTTGGTATTCAAGAGTTCAGAATCATGTTACCTACCGTCTCCTGTCCCTTTGAATAATTACCGAAACTTGTCACTTGTGATTTTTCATTAATCCTTTGTTTTCATTCTGGTTCTTATTAAAGAAACATCAATTATCTTCAGACTTCTATCTCCCTGGCCTCCAATCCATTTGACCATTTACCACTGTGGACTTAGTCTTTCCATGTGACTCTTTCTGGTGTGTTGTGGTTGGAAGAGCTTACCTCTTCTAACTCAACCCATGCCGTATTTCAGCTTGGTTGTGCTGTCCTTTATATAAAATGGAACTGCTTGTCAATTCAGATTAACAAAGTAAATATAATACTACAATATAAAAATGAGCGGGATAAATATGTCTCAATCAAAGAAGTCATACTGATGTGTCTAGATCCATGGCGTAAGGTTGGAAGCCTGGGAAAGACAAGAGAGTCCATAGAACAAATAGGAGAAAACATGACTCTGAAAGGAACAGAGGCAAATGGCTCCTTCCACTGCTTCTCCACTGAGAAAGTATTATTATTCATCTCATTTTTGATCTCTTTGGAGATGCCATTAGTGTTTTGTTTTAAATTCTACTCTTCTATAAGTAGTACGATGAGTACTTTGGCAATGACATTTACCTTTCCATGTTTCTGTCTATATTGACACTACATCTGATCCATTGTGGAATACTGGATTATTTTACTTCTAACTTATCTCTCAAATATTTGTCATTATCTTTTTTCACCATTGTATGTATTTATTATTTGCCATCTCTCATTAGAGTCTAGTGCCTATTTTCATTTTTATTATTTATAATAGCATCTGTTGTAAATTAAAATATTTCCTGTCATATGGATATTAAAAATATCACCATTGAAAACAGTTCCATAATAGCTACTGGAAATACACTGTTAAATAAAATGTGGTCCCTTTTGTCTAATGGAATTGGATTTATTTTTTTCATATCAAAGGTGGCAGAGTAATTTTAAACTTTTACTACACAATAAGTTGAGTAATAATAATTTATTTCATGTAGATCTATAGGGTAATTAATATCAAATGTTATTTAGTACACCTCCTTTTTAGTGTCCAACTTCTGTTAATTCCTATTTTGTTATAACCGTTTGTGTGCTTGTTTCTTTTGTGATGAAATAGAAAGACAGAAGTGGCCACAAGTCCAAAACTATAGGGATACAAAGACTTCCTTGGTCAGAACATTTTTACACACATATACACAAAATTGGAATCTGATGAGCAAGATGATTCAAGTAATAGACAAATTACATGGCATTCAAAGTGACAAATTAATAAATATTTAATAAAGTCTTTACTAGCTACTTCAAACATGAAAGTGAACAAGATAGTATCTAAATTTAGAAGGTTCGCATTCTAGGAAAATGATTAAGTAAGTTCTGTTACTAGGAAGAGGTGGAATGATTGGTCTTCACAAAGCAGATGATGGCATAGGATCTAGCTCTTAATAGATGTCTGGGCATTTGACAAATGAAGAGAGGGTCAAAGAATATTCTATGTAAATGGATAAATGAACATAAGACCCAAGGATTTGAAAGACTACTCTGCCACACTTGGCAAAGCAGCTGGAGATGCAAGTGGAGATACTTGAGATGCCTTTTGTAATTCTTGCAGAGTAGTCTGAGCTACATTCTCTTTCCACTATCTGTAAGAGAGTGATGTGTACATCTCAACCTTTATGCCAGATGATGCTAGCATTAACTTGAGAGATTGGGAGGGTTTTGCAATTTTGTAACAGCCCAGGCAAGAGAAACACTGAGAATATAGTTGTGCAAAAGGGATGGATAAGAAGAAAGTTTATAAAATATTTGCAGTAGATTTGTGATCATTCCATGGCAGCTTGGATGAAAGAAAAAGAATGGTAGAAATCAAAGATGAGTTTTAGGGTCTACCTTGAACTTAATACAATTTTATTAACCAAGATAGACAATACAAAAGTAGAAAGTAAGTTTAATGATTTGTTAGAAGCAAAAGAATAAGGTAACATGAAATTACTGAGGTGTAAACTTCAGGGTCACATGTTCTCCCAGACTCTTTGCAAGACACTGACTGATGGTCTTAGCAGCAATGTATTCACAGGAATATGTTTGTTTTTGTTAAAATTTATTATTTTTATGAGACTTGGTTGTTACTTATATCCAAATTAGTTGTAATTGGTATCTCTTTCAATTCAAACTTCTTCTCTATCACACTTCCGCTTGGCTTCTTTTTGTGCTCACATATTGAACAGCTTGGAAGATTAAGATTTGGCTGAGAAGACTTTGAGTTGGGAATACGGTTTGTTTTTAGTGGGATTTGTGACACCTCTGTATTGAGATAACCTTCTATGTTCAAGTAAACTTCCCGTTAACCATCCTCTTATAGGAATGACTTCTAGAAATACTTCTACTGTCCCCTGTGTGCCAAACCACCTGCAATGTGACTAAAATCATAGAGCTGAGGCTGTCATGTATTGACATATTCTATGTTGTTTGGCACCAGCAATATATAGTCATGGAGGAGAAACAGGAGTTGAGTAGTGCTGAGTCAGAGACTAATCTACGGAAAAATTGTCCAACCATCAGATATATAAATTGTAAATAGGGGATTCAGGTTTTTTTTTTTTATTCAGGGTTTTTTTTTAATTGTTAATTAGTGTATAGTTGAAATATATTAGTGTTGGGTATACAGCATAGAGATTTGACAATTCAGTTTTTATTTATGCCTAATTAAAATGTATCATTTTTCAGGAATACACTCAATCATGTAGCATAAAAACTATAAATATGCTTTATTTTCATACACTTTTCTCTTTCTTGAGGGTAAATATAAAATTGAAAAGAATTTCTGTGTTTGTAGGGCACCAAACTGTAGCAGTCCTACGATAGAAGTTTCATCTGTATGTAACAGGAAAAATCTCAAAAAAGATTTTCCAAAATTAGTACAAAAATTTTAGTAAAAGTTTAGACACTCAAATTGTCTATGAGAGGAATGCTATTGCACAGGGCCAGAACCAGTACCTCTGCCAAGCTCTGTCACTGAGTAGGACATCCTAGGAAAAGTGTGTCCTCAGCAGAAATAGAGTAGCAAAAACAGAGGGATGGGCACTAGAGATATCAGTCAACTGTATACTCTTTAAAATAGTAGATCTGATTCTCATTTCTCTGTGGACATTATAGTCTATAGCATATGCTGCAGAATTTCCTGTTCAATGTGAGTTTGAAAATCACCTCCTCCATTTTCCCATGAACCCCTCCTACACAGTGGAAATTTAAAAGAGGGAGTTTAATATGAAGAACCATAGATCTCAATGCTGTCGTTGACATTGAGGTGCAACTGGTACTCATCCTCTGCCTCTGTGACTATGCATCCAAAATTTCTCTGACCCTCAGCTGTCATCTGGTGATGTGATCCAAACCAACATTCCTGAGAAGCATGAACAAAGTTTAGCCTCTCAGGCTGGAGGAAATCCAAAGTGTCGTGGTGGCTGCCATAGCTTGCAGTTTAATGTGAACTACTCCTTGCTGTATTCCCTGGAGGGAGTTAGCCCTCTGGAGGCAAAACTACAGTCTGGCAGAACTCAACAGTTGTGGGTATTGGAGTTTTCTTGCAAATTACCCTCATGGGTTCAAAGGAAGGGATGGTAAGAGGAGCTACTTATGTTTTCAGCCCTTTGTTCTTGGACCAGTATATTATTCCTACTAAGGACAGAACATCATAAAATGAATGCACAACATCTTGAAAAATGGCACTTTCTCCTTTAGAGTTTTGCCTTCAAGCTGTCACTTCAGTTATGCCTTGAGTAGGTCATTCAAAAAATTCTTTGTGGCTGGCCACTTCTGGATGGAATAGCTGATGGGTCGAGACTGACTCCCACACATCCTTCACTGTGAAGTCGGTAGCCTACTCTGAAGCACTGCCTACACCTATAAATCAGGTGTTCTGTAAACATCTTGAATTGTGCCTGCTAAGTCTCTGAAGACAGGAATGAAAACCTGTACTTAGAACAGATATTTATGACTATGAAGACAAACTTTTGGCCCTTAGAACATATATTTATCCTACGAAGACAAACTTTTGGACTTTCCAAGGTGGAAGGGACTCAATTTAGACAAGTTATAAGTTCATCTCTTTAAGGGATTGTTTTGTATTGGGGGCTCAGTATTCACCTCTGTGGCTCACAAGTTGGAGAATCATAGTTCACAGTAGTTATATTGGTATTGGTAAATTGGAGCCCATTCTACTGGGTCTATATATAATCTTTCCCTCTGCCATTGTGGCCACTGTTTCGTGTACTTATCATGCTATTTTTGAAATGTTTTCTTCTTTGTAGTAAAGGACGTAGCACATATTAATTTGGTTTTTATATCAAAAAAGATATCTCTCCAGCATGCCCTTGAATACTGTGCTCTTAAAAACTGGCTGAATTGGAAGGCTTCTTAAACTTTGTAGAATTATGTGCCTTCTGGATGGTATATATCTCACTAAATTTTCCAGTGTACTAATCACCTCATGTGTGACATATCATATCAACAGGATATCAATCAATATAATGGATCAGTGTGATACTTTAGGAGATACTCAGTTTGCATAGGCTTTTCCAGACTGTTATCATATAAGGCAAAATAAGTGACATAATCCTCAGACAAAACTGTAAATGGCTGTTATTTCCCACTCCATCTGAATGAAAAGTGTTTCTGATTCTCTTTTGTAGGTGGAACAGAAAATAATGCAATCACCAAATCAATAGCTATATGCCATGAGCCTATGTATACCATGTACCTTAGTAATCTCTCAGCAATGATACTTCAACTGGCACAGTGGCTGCAATCAATGCTTCTACTTGGTTGAGCTTATCATAGACTATAGTGATTCTCTAAGATACATTCTGTTTCTGCAGGGACCAAAATGGCAGGTTTAAGAGCCATATTAGGAACCATTAATCCTGAATACTTTGCCTTCAGTGGTGGTGCTAATTAGACCCATCCTCCTAGAATGTAATTTTAGTTTTAATTTTGTCTCAGAGGTTTTTCACTTGACCTTTCCCACTATGAGCTTATTCCCAAAAGTCAAAGAAACAATGTAGTGGCTACTCAAATTGCCAGGTATATCAGTTCCAGTTATATATCCAGGGACTGAGAAAATGATCATAGAGCAAGTCCATGGAACAAGTGGGCCTACTGAAATAGACTTTAACCAGAAATCCATTTATTGTTTGGTCCTTATAAGTCTCTACTCTGTCAAGTAAGCCATGAGGGTAGTTGAGTTTCCAGTGTCAGCTCAGTTGTTGTGTCCTACAGTCTGTGTTGTCTGGGTATTTGCCTTTACTTATAGAGTCACCCAATAGTCATAGACACCCTTTTGGGAAGGACTAGGGGGATCAGTACTTTATATAATTACTCTGCTGTTGCAGGGTCCTTTTCTTCCTGGGTAATTCTTCAATAAACATATTTCAAATCTAAAAACTGTTTCAAATCTAGAAGGTGAACAAGGGATTCATGATATTTTATTGAGATGATTGCTCCCCCCAGGATATCAAAGAGCCCAGCTCTGTGACTGCTTATCCTATAGTCATCACCATACTGCAGAGAAGAGACATGATAGAACTTTTTATAGTTTAATAAAACTCTCACCAACTCATTCCTAACAGCTTTTGCATGTGTCATGTCTATGTGTCCTCTTATGGAACATAACCCCCTGGTGCGTCTTCAGCATGGCATAATATGTCTATTTCAGCATATGCTTGCCCCCCTATTCTTTCCTGTATCATCTCCCAGGGCAACTTGGGGATTCTATTTTGCTTATTATTGGCCATAACTTTCTCAAGGCTTCTAAGAGTCCCCCTGGTGGTGAGTTTACCTCATCTCTTAAGATTGTTGCCAGAATATTTAATCTCATGTCATGAAAAAGTATCCCTAAATCAATCCCTTCCTTATCCACTCTTAAATTCAGATACCCCTCTCAAACTATCACCTACATAATTTAATCCCAGGATCTCTGTTTAGCTTCTGTCACTAAATATAGTCAATTCTTGCAGCTCCTTTGATACACAATATCTTTCCTGCCCTGTGAGATCATCTGTGCTTCCTGCAACAAAATATCTGAGCAGTACATTTTTATGTTCATCATGACCTAATATTTGCCTTTAAAATTTGCATTCTTCTCTAAACAAGAATCATACATGCCATAGCATCTTGGTTAACCTCTACTCAAAAAGATAGATTTGCAGTGTTATACTTCTATCATATTGATATATCTTCCTACAAATTGGAAGATTAGATCTAGGTTTGGAAGCATGTGTAGGATTTCAAAAATTCAAAGAACATGAAGAACTTTCTAAGAAGACCCATTTGCCTAGAGTAGAATGTGGGATGCAAAGAGACAGGATATTGAATAGAGAATTTCAGAACAGAGTTAAGATAAACAGAAGTATCAGATAAAGGAACAGAAAAATTATATACTGAAAATCTGGGAAGTTATATCTGATGGCTCTGTGAAGAACAATATTTTGGGATGTGGAAATTGGCATCCTGAAGAGTGATAGGGGTAGAGAAGCAAGAGTAGAATTTTGTGAGAAGTCAATGGTTCATGGACAGAGAAATTGACCAATCACTGCATTTACAGTCAGGGCTATTTCAAAAATTTCTCTCACATATGAGCATTGGGAATGATAAAACCAGTACTTGATGGTAAAAATTAACTGTTTCTCCAGGGGAAAATCAGGGTGGGGAAGGAAGAAATGAATGAAGAAGAAAACTTGATTTCTTGCATTTGCCAAGTACGTGATGTAAATACATAGCATGGCTGATTTCAAACTACCAATGTGCTCACAAATTCCCAAACTCTAAGAATAAGCTCTCAGAACAAAACAAAACAAAATAAAAAAAGAAAAAAAAAACAATAGCTTTCAGATATAATAGGAGCTTCTTTTACTACTTCATTGTTAAAAACATCAGAATGACTTACATTAATAAGACACCAAGAAACATGCAGAATAGCTAAAGTTTCTAATTTAAAGAGAGCATAGTAGAATACAGTTACTGCCTATTAAATCTGAGGATGATTCTCAGGTATTGGTTAAATAAGTGTTTTTTATTGATAGTCTAAGGAATATTTTTTAGGGTTCCTAAACTTTGCAAAACAACTATTGTGGCATTATAAAAGCTAAGTTTCTTATAATATCATAATCCTCATAATAAACTAATCTTCCTCCTTACAAATTAAATACTTCCATTTTCATCTTTTGAAGCTGTTTTTCCTCCATATGAATGAATTCAGCAATCTAAAATGCTTTGTCTTGTGGCCCGTGGCAGACCCAATTATCTGGAAAATGAGAATCCTATTATATATCCTTATAATTCTTGTTTCATACAGGCACAAGAGCATATAATTCAATACAACATCTGTTCCTAAATACATAACTTAAAACTTTTGAAGTAACTTGAGAAAGTTAGAAAATTGAATTGTGAAACTAACACCTAATTCTGAAAATTCTGTTTCCAAATTTTTGATCAAATGACTAAATATTTTAATTTTATCTTTCAGTAACTTGAACTTTTATTATAGGTTGTTCTTTTTTTTATTATTTTAAATTAAGTCTGTGCCAAATGCACTGAGCTAAAAAGCCCTGTAGTTTAATTTTCTTCTATCTATTAGAGATAAATTTAGCAGTTAATTAGTCTTACTATCAAATGTCTTTTCTATGCAAATAAATCACTTAAATATCAAATTTATATTTGAATATCTTGTACTTTTGAGAGTATTCGTAAGGATTATTTGATTCACATGTGAATCAGAAAGAACTTAAAAAATAAGATACACTTAACCTATGTAGATTAAAACATAGGTGCCTAGTTTAATATGCAATTTAATTAAAACATTAGAGTTATTTAACACTTCTGCAAATTATATCTCGTGACTTTTTCCTTGTAAATTATCACTTTTTTTGGCATCATGAGTGCTAGCCTAATAAACATAAGACATTTTATTACTTTGCAAAAGCATAGCAGGATATATGATCAGAAAACTAACATTAGATAAAATAATCTTTGCCTCAGTTTATTAAGTATGCTACTCTTTTTTTAAGATTTATTTATTTCAGAAAGAATGTGTGTACATACATGTGCATGTGTGAAGGAAGGGGCAGAGGGAGAAAATATCCAACAGACTCCCCACTCGGTGGGGAGCTGGACATGGGGCTCGATCTCACAACCCTGAGATTGTGACCTGGGCCGAAACCAAGAGCGGAATCCACAACTGACTAAGCCATCCAGGCCTCTAAGTATGCTACTTTCAAAAACAAATCTGTTTAGAAATTTCCTATCTCTTACTATGGACTCGGGTCTTGCCTAGTTGTAGATTTAGCTTACATTTTGCAATTTTCAAGATTTAGTGGACGCTAACAATTAAAAACCTACAAATCACATAAAGTAACAATTTAATATTTTAAGATGATAGAGTTTCATGTGTATGTGTGTGCAGTTGTACGCACGTTGTATTTTGTTTTATTTTGTTTGATTTGCTGTAATGCTTGCACAAATACATGTCTGTGTTATTTTAGATCTAGAACAAAGACTTTCACTGTGAAACAAAACCTTGGTTGGTGAAATATCCCCTCTGTTTTTTTTTTGTTTTGTTTTTGTTTTTTTATCCCCTCTGTTATACCAAAAACTGTTGGTTGTTTTGGCTTTAGATTGAAACTAATTTTGTATTAAAAAAATCAAATAAAAAAATGAATAGTAAGTATGTAGTCTCCAGAAATACGGTGTCACCACAGTTTTTCAATCATCAGAAAGCAAGGAGTCAGGGCATCCTTGATATTACTTCAGAAGTCAATATTAAGTTTGATTATCTTAGACTTTCAAATTATTTGGACAAATTTTTTCTTATTTTAAGTTAATTTTTGAATGATATTTTTAAGCTTTAAAAACCATATTGAAGGGCATCTGGGAGGCTCAGTGGTTGAGCATCTGCTTTTGGCTCAGGTCATAATCCTGGGGTCCTGGAATCGAGTCCTGAATCAGGTTCCCCACAGAAAGCCTGCTTCTCCATCTGCCTATGTCTGCTTCTCTTTGTGTCTCTCATGAGTAAATAAATAAAAATCTTTTTAAAAAATCATATTAATCTGGAGGTGAAGCAGTTATGAAATGACCAGGATGTTAAACAGTTATAGCATACTAAAATCCATCTATGCTCTGATATAGATGAAAACAGTACTTCACTAGTCACATGATTACACATACATTTTGAAACTCCATTCTAAAATATTTATCCTAAATATAAATGAATTATATTCACTTAATATACTAAAACAGCATATTATATAGTAGTATATTTTTCTATTAAAATGACCAAAGATATTAATAAAAGTGTAATCCTTAGCCTCAGAGTTAGACTTAGAAAAATATTTCTCATTAAGAATTAAGAAATTTATTTTTTCAACTTCTATAGTTATAGGAGTAGCCAATTAGAAATTCATCTAAATTTGATCAGAGAGTTATAAGGTCTAGACAAGAGAGCATGTATTTACATTTTCATGATATGAATTCCTCTTATTAAGTAAGATAAGAGGTAAATCATCCTACAATAGCAAAAAGAGTTCTGGTTGTCATAAATCCCAGTGATTTTTCAAACATCAGCAGAAACAACTTGAGTTTGAGGATGAGAAGTAGAACTGGCTCAGGGAAGTTACTTCAAGTTCTATTTATGGATAATTGGGCTCCTTGGCCATAGTAACTCTCCTCCCTGTAGTAGAACCACGATGAGGCTTATCATCTGACAAAATCTTTATGCCCTTTATGTATAAGAAGAAACAGATGATTTTCTATAGAAATAACTCTATTGTGGCCACGAATGCCTCAGGATAAGGCTCAGCTTTCTCAGCATTTGAAGACCATATGGCATGTTCTGGTTCACTTACTGTTACATGAACACAGCAATGACACAAAACCTGCTCCTGCATTCACCCAGACTTTGTACTAAGAAGAGGTACCAACTGGGAGGTAGCACTAGTCATCAGACAACAGGGGAAACCACTTCCACTCTTTTCCACTCTCTTTATTCATAACCTTCATGATATTACTAGAATCAGCTGATATATTACCCATATAAATCACTATGTAAGCCACTGTATATGTCACTAATATGACAGAGGAAGATAAACATCTAGCCTAGGAAAAAAGAAGAGAGAATTTGAAAACAGAAGAGAACTTTAAACAACGTTTAATTAATATACTCGGTGTCATATAAAAGGCTTGCTTTACCTCAAAATTTCACAATAATTAGATTTGTAGAAATAATTGTAACAGTCATCATACGATAATAAACTAAAGGTTTCCCCCACTACCCCAAAGTAGGATGTTTCTACCAAAAAACTTTCTTAAGCTGAATGGTGTGAAGCAAACAAGAAATTACCATTAATTATATGGAAAAAAAAAACCCTCTAAAAATAAGCTCTCTTAGTCTTTTCTGATACCTTAGGACACATCTTGCTAATGGATGCACAAAGCAAATCAAGATAAAACACTGATTCCCAAGGTCACTGTTCAAAGTTCTGGAGACTTGAGTCTGAGATGCTGAGTGTTAGTTCCCTGGGAAGGGACTTGATGGCGCCACTCTCACTGCTCCAGATGCACCCTGTATCTACAGTGCTCCACTGAAAAATAATAATAATAATGCTGAAAATTATTTTTGCTTTTCATCTTTTCTCATAAAAGTGAAAATTCTCTTCAAATTTCCCATGCTTAACGAAAACAGATGCTAATGTAGATTTTTTCCTAAAAGCAAAGTGGAATAACATGAACCTTCCAAAAGCAGGGGATACCTGTATTATTACATAATCTGTGATTTAATCACATACATATGGTATTATTGTGATAATCCAACAATAAACATACATTAAAGTCATTAGTCAAAAAAAGTAGTATGAATATGCTTAATCATCGATGTTATAAGCCATCACCTCTGAGTGAAACCATGAACACCCTAACACTTTTTGAAAAGGATTTTTGTTTCTTAAGGGCTCTATTTAAAAATCATAAAAATAATATTTTAGGATTTTTTGTTTATATTGATTAGACCATAATCCTTCTTTGTCCTTCCAATTCTATTTTTCTATTATTATTACACAGTATATAAGTATCCTCCTGGTTTTACCAGAGATACTTTGTTTAATTCACATTCTTTTTTAAATTCTTCTTCCTGTATTCTTCTGAGTTCTTATTTAATTTGAGATAAATGCTTTGTAGGTCTGTTAATAATTTCTTACAACCAACCTAATACACACATGCACCTGTATATGTATACATAATAGACTAGTGCCATACACTCATACACTCGTATACTCACATACACTAATATATGTATATATAATAGATTAATGCCATAGATTTCACTAAAACTATACTATATATAATATGTATTATATATATTACTATCTACAGTATAATTAAATATATTATAACTAAATATATTATGTTTAAATATATTTACATATTTAATATATTACATCGTAATATTAAAAATAATATAAACATATTAAATGCATGAAATATGTTCATATATTAAAGAAATATAAATATATTTACACATTTAATATATTAAATCTGTTTTAATTAAATTTATTATATGAGTATCTAATACATCTCATATGTGATGTGTTATGATGTATATATGTCTATTTTGTAAAATATACATATTTTATATACATGATGTATTAGTGCCATGATTTTATGATTTTTTAAAAGATTTTATTTATTTATTCATGAAAGACACAGAGGAAGAGGCAGAGACATAGGCAGAGGGAGAAGCAGGCTCCTCACAGGGAACCCGATGCAGGAATAGATCCCCAGAAACTAGGATCACTCCCTGAGCCGAAGGCAGAGGCTTAACCACTGAACTACCTTGTGTTCTGGTTTTTAGGATTTTCAAAGCACCACTTTGGTATATTCCACATTATGCTGCTGAAGTATTTTCTTCAGTATTTTCTAAGGGTTTCAGAATATCTATGATATACTTTGCGCAAAACCCTAGAGTACATTTTTTAAACATATTTCTGAAAATGTCTGAGATATTTTATATCTAAAAATGTTCTTTCATTTAATTTTGCATGATATAGAATCCTAGCCTGGAAATATTTTCCTCATAAATTGAAGTGACATTTTGCATGCACTCTCTCTGTCTCTCCCTTTTGCACACCATGTTGCTGATGCACCTGGTTCTGTATTTTCTTCTCTGGAATCTACTTGACTCTGATCTTCATTTTGATTATCTAAAAGTTTACCAAAACATGCCTGAATATGCTTATTTTTCATTCACCCTGCTTCTCCAAATTTAAGCGAGAGAATGTGTCATTAATATAGAGCAAGTATGTGTTTTCTTTGTAACTGTGAAGCTCCAATCTGTCTCTCCACAAATAGAAGGCATACTGTAAGCAAAAGTCATAGTGCCTTACAATCTTCATTTTGAAATACTTTGGTAAAGGAACAGGCAAGCAGGCTAGAGAACCTACTCACTCCGAATGCCAATTTTAGAATGACTGCATATTATAAACATAGCACTTTCTGCATTCCCCTCTTTTCTCCCTCCTAATTTCAAATGTTGGTTTACCCATCAATGTGATGATCTGATAGGTCATCTATCTGGAGACGTCTACTGATGTCATTTTCCCCAATGTGTGTTGCAGGATTTTTCCCTGTTAATAATATTTTCTGTTGTTACAAGATATGTGTTTGTTTATTCAAAAGGAGAAAGGTGGGTGTGTTTCCTTACTCTTGTTTTAAAGTAGATGCCCAGTTTATTTTATTAAGATTCCTTCAATCTTTTTGAAATAAGCAATGTCTAAGAAGCTAACACAATTTTACTTAATGGCAAATGTATCTGAGGGAATGAGAATCGAGAAGTAACAGAGACATTGGCACCTTTGCTCCAATTGTTAAATCCATTTTCATGGTGCTGAAGGGGAAGGTATGTCTGAATCAGCCATGTGGATCTCGACACATACAGGATGGTGTTGAATGCGCAGCTGCTCTCAGAGGCTCAGTCGTCCACTTGCTGAGATAACAGATGGAGCCAGGAGGACATGGGGGACTCATGCAGTGCTGTGTCAGCTCTAACTCTCCACTTCCTTTTTAGCTTCCACTGCCCACCAGTGTATAGTGACAGAGCAGCTGACAACCCCTGGCTTGGAACACTGGAAATCACAGAGGCATATCCCTTTCTGCCAGTGGGTGTGACAGGAGATATTTAAAGAATTGTGGCAGCATCAAAAGGAAAATGAGTGTGAGCATAGTATAACATATAGAATCATCAAATCACTATGTTGTACCTATGATACTACTATAATATTGTATGTTAGCTATATTTCAATCAAAAATTAAAAATAAAGAGTAAGAAAATTTTTGAACTAAAAATTTGAAAATATGTGTGCAAGCATGTGTGATAAATAATTCTGGTCCATTTTTCAAAGATTATGTCTAAAAAGATTTTAAAACTTCTAGTTGTATGTCATGCAGTGACTTTATTTTGTGTTTTTTTTTTTGTATTTTATATATTTTTCTATTTTTCCAGCTTTATTGAGTTATAACTGACAGACAAAACGGCATATATTTAAAGTGTACAACATATTTGTTTTTGCATACATTGTGAAATGATCACTACAGTTTATTTTACCCATTCAGCACCTCAGATAATTACCTTTTTTTTTTTTTTGTATGTGTGGTGGGAACACCTAAGATCGACTCTCTTAGACAATTTCAAGTATACAATGCAGTATTATTAACTCTAGTCACATGATATACATTAGGTCCCCAGAATGTATTCGTGCTATAACTGAAAGTTTATGTTCTTTACCCAACATCTTTCTTATTTTCCTCACTTCTTGGCCTATGGCAAATTCCATTCTACTCTCTTTTTCTAGGAGTTCAACTCTTTTTTTTTTTTTAAAGATTCCAAATGTAAGATTATATAGTATTTGTTTTTTTTGTCTGACTTATTCATTTAGCATAATGTCCCCATCCCCTGGTTTATCTATGTTGTTGCAGGATTTCCTTCTTTTTTTATGGCCGAGTAAAGCCACATTTTCTTTATCTATTCACTCACTGATGGACACTTGTGTTGTTTCCATATCGTGGCTATTATAAATAAAGCTGCAAGGAACATAAGGGTGTATGCATCTTTCCAAATTAGCTTTTTCATTTTCTTTAGGGATATACTCAGAGGTGGGATTACTGGATCATGTGGTAGTTCTGTTTTAAATTTATTGAGAAAACTCCATGCTGTTTTCCATAATGACTGTATCAATTTGCATTTCCACTGATCACAGATTCCTTTTTCTCCATAACCTCACCAACACTGTTGTCTTTTTATAACAACCATCTTAATACATGTAAAGTGTTATCTCATTTTTGGTTTTGAATTGCATTTCCCTGATAATTAGTGATGTTGAGCATCTTTTCATGTACCTTGTTGGCCTTTTGGATGTTTTCCAAGGAAAAATGTCTATTTAGGTTCTCTGTCCATTTTTAATCGAAATTTCTTGTATATGTTCTCTACATATTTTAGCTGTTAACCCCTTATCAAATATATGGGTCTGCAAATATTTTATGTCAATCCAAAGGTTGCTTTTCCAGTATGTTGATGGATTCCTTTGCTGGTCAGAGCTTTTTAGTTTGATGTAATCTTATTTATTTATTTATTTATTTATTTATTTATTTATTTATTTTTTGCTTGTACTTTTCATATCATATCCAAAATCATTGGCAAGATCAATGTTTCTCTGTGTCCTTTTCTAGGACTTTTATGGTATCAAGGGCTTACACTGAAGTTTTTAATCAATTTAATTTTTCAATTAATTTTTTTCAATTTTTCAATTAAATTAATTTTCAATTAACTAATTTATCAACATTAATTTTATTTATTTATTTATAATGTATTAATATAAATTTATTAATATTAATAATTAAATTAATTAATTCAATTAAATTATTTTTCCAATTAATTTTTCAATCAAGTTAATTTTTGAGAATGGTGTAAGATAGCAGTCCAATTTCATTCTTCTGCATGTGGATATCCAGTTTTTCCAATACCATATTGAAAAGACTTTTTTATCTCTATTGTATGCTCTCGACTTCCTTGTCAAAATATTGGTGGTTGAGTTCATTTCTGTTCCTTTACCTTATGTATCTGTTCTTATGCCAATACATACTGTTTTGATTACTAGAGAATTGTAACATATTTTAAAATCAATTAACTGTGATGTCTCCAGTTTTGCACTTCTTTCTTATGATTGCAATGACTATTTGGAGTCTTTTGTGGTTCCATTCCTTTTTTGTACAGATTTTATTTATTTATTAATGACAGAGAGAGAGAGAGAGAGAGAGAGAGAGAGGCAGAGACACAGGCAGAGGGATAAGCTGGCTGCATGCAAGGAGCCTGACATGGGACTCCATCCCCAGACTCCAGGATCAGGTCCTGGGACAAAGGCAGCACTATACCGCTGAGCCACCTGGGCTGCCCTCCATTCAAATTTTATGATTTTTTTCTATTTCTGTGAAAAATGTCATTGGAATTTTGATAGGGATTGCATTAAGTCTGTAGATCATTTTAGATAGTATGGATATTCTGACACTATTAATCCTTCCAATGCAAGAGCACAAGATATCTTTCTAATTGTGTTCTTTATAAACCATTTTTATCTTTTTGAATGTATTCTTAGAATTTTTGACATTTAACGTTTTATTCTGCATTCCCAAAGACAGATACGTTGAATATTACTAGATTTTGAAAGGATCATAATTTTTCAGTGATGTGAACAAATAATATTAGTGCCATGTTTCTGATAATTACTTCTCTTGAAACACATGCTAACCCAAAACATTCTTTCTTATTTGGATAACATCAGTGTTTCATGTGTCCAAGTCAAATAACCAGGATGCCAGACCATGCCTTGGATTCAGTATCTGGGAAATATTTGGAAATACTGACCATGTTTCTCAATAGCTGTCCCTTAATTTAATTTTCACTTACATTTCCCACAATGCCTATATCAGTTTTATGACAAAATAATGTGTCTTGTTTTTGAAATGAGCTTACATTTCAGATGGAATTCATTCATTTGACAATCATTTGTTCTGCATATTCACTACATGCATAACTCCATATTAAGGGCTAAGGATAAAGAGACTACTGAATTATGACTAAGACATCAAATAATTCATAAAGTTCATAAAATAGTGGTGAGGCGGAGAAGTGAGGGTACATGTGGACTTACAATGCTTACAATTATATAACAGATACTCAAGTGAAATATTGGTTTATATGGTGCAGTGAGGTACAGTTACTGAAAACTATAAGAAGGCAAATGTTGGATTACAAAGATGAACTTTGTAATAGTTTTGATGGAATGGGCTGTCTCAAGGATGATGGGTTCTCTGTCACAGATTTTCAGACTACCTGTGCAACCACTTGGTGGGGATCTATTCGAAGAAATTCAAACACCATGTAAGTACTTTTACTAAAAACCTTTAAAGGGATCCCTGGGTGTCACAGGGGTTTGGCGCCTTCCTTTGGCCCAAGGCGCGATCCTGGAGACCCGGGATCGAATCCCACGTCGGGCTCCCGGTGCATGGAGCCTGCTTCTCCCTCTGCCTGTGTCTCTGCCTCTCTCTCTCTGTGACTATCATAAATAAAATAAAAAAATAAAAATAAATAAATAAAAACCTTTAAAAAATTCTTCAAACCCTGACACTTTATAAAGTCTCTTCACAAATCTGCTTGAGGCTTGTATCTAATTTTTAAAACCTTTGACTTCTAAACTCTTGAGTTATCTGTAGGTATTGCTAGGTGATTATTAGAGCAAAGATATTAAATGTCACCTTAACATTTCCCTATTATTCTAAAAAGAGTGTTCTATCTACCTACTCCAATATATTTTGTGTGTGTATATAATGGAAAATGATTCCTTCTGCTTTTTTCTCTTGACAGAACAGAATAGAAAACCATGAAGAAAGATTGTGTTGTGTATTTTTAGATTATATATGAAAAAGTAGATTTGAGATAATTAGCATTACACTTTTTCCTTTTAACTGTGTGGCTCTTGAGCAAACTTGAACTTAAAAATTCACCTGGAGTTGATATGGCTAAATGACAGTAGCTAGGAGTGGAGGAATTTCTTCTAATTAATTAGAAATATTACTATTTAAAACGGAATGGAGCAGTACTAAATGTATAGCTTTGGATTATTCAATCCAAATCTGAAACACTATTGGGGGTATGGCTTATAGATTGGAAAGGTCATAGAATTCATGGCATCATTTATATAATATGGTCATTGAAGTATCATTTCCTGCTGGCAATGGATATCCCTAAATTGATTTAAAGAAAAATTGCTAGGGGGGAATTTTCTAATTCATTAAAATATTGTAATTGATTATATTAATTTCATCTTCATTTATGAATTAGAATTTTCTAATATTTTTACATTAATATAATTGTTTATCCTTGAAAAGATATCTTTTTTACTAAAACTTGAAAAAGTTTGTTGTTGGTTTTTTTTTCTAATAATTTTTAATGAAAATATTATTGACTTTTTTGAATTGAGCCACTGCTTAATAACCTGAAGGAAGTTTTAAAAATAAAATGAGTTAATGGATGACATTCTAAGTTCAAAACTGTAATACTGATCATATCATAACACTGAATTAATATTTTGAGTACTTGAATTGATGAAATATTCTTTTAGCTTTAAGTATTCCATTATTTCCAACATGGTACTGCTACCTATAAGAAGTATAGCCTCAGACTCAATGGTAAATAATATTTTCTTTGGAATAGATTCATTGTTAATTCATTAGCTATCAAATTATCATCAGAGTTTCAGTTTGGGAAAATGAATGAATTTTCTAGACATGTTTATATGGTTTTATTTCTCCATTACAATGATCATGCAAAAACTAAGTATAAAGTCAAGTGGCAAAAATTACATTGAGAAAGAAAAAATTAATTAAAATACAAATTACAGAACCAGAGAACTCATCATCTAGACACTGTAAAGAATGACCTATTGATATTTCTTAGAAGAAAACAATTATTTGCTAATATTCATGTTTTTAATTTTACCTCAAAGCAAAATATAATGCCAAGAGAGGGAATATTGAAATACACACTTCCTTTTTAAAATCAATTCTAAAATAAAATAAAATAAATTCTACTGTACTGTCCTTTGATATTTAACATAGACAAAAATTTCAAATGATCTAAATAAGATTACATCTATACCCTTTTCAATCATGTTATAATTTGCATTTTTCTCTAAAATGTATTAAATATCAAAATAATGAACCTTCAAAATGATGCAAAAAGTTGAAATTAACTGCTTATGTTTTGAAATTACATGTCTACATTTAGGTAAATATTTAACATATAAGCACTTAGAGGACTATGTGACTACTCTATAGCTTCGGTAGTACTATATAACCACTTAAATAAGCCCTTATGTTTCCATAATAGAGAAAATAGGAGAGAGAGAGAGAACTAGAATTTTTGTTGCTATAATTATATATTCACCAATCTATTCTTTCCAGAATTCTGTATGTTTTATGTATTTTTTGGCTCTCCTGAATGTACTTCTTTCATCTGGTCTAAGAATTGGCTATTTCCTTGTAGAAAATGTTCTTTTTCATATTAATGCAGACTCCTATATGAAACAAACTTGTGAAGAATTAATCACAACATAATGTAATTAGTTCTAAATAAGTGTCTGTGCATAATACTGTGGGATATTTCCTAACAGGCAATTTTTATAATCAGTGAATCACAAAACTGGACCATAATCTTATCCCCTTATTTGCCTTCAATAAGTTTTTCATTCAGATTCTAGCAGTGCACTTTTTAAAAATATTTCAAAAGTTTGTCCATTTATTGAAGGAATTACACATATAAGCATTCACATTTAGTTTTACTATATAATTACTTAGAAAAATTAAGATGTTTAGAATTATTTCCTATATGTTAATATTTATTGAATATGAAGGGATTATTGACAAATGCAACAGTGTAATAAAAAAATCTACTAGTGTATGGTGCATATTGATACTCACTTTTTAAAACCATATTTAATTTTTCAAAAGGTTGAACTTTTAAACTCATTTCCCATTTTTCTTATTTCAATCTTTGCCATATTTATGAATAGCTGAATTTCCTACATTATTTGGTTTTTGTGTGGTTTAACTATTTTTTCTAATTTTCTACTTCATTAAATTCTAAATGTTTTAAAAACAATGCAAATTGTGGTGGTATTCTGTGGGCTACTAGCTCATTGTTTTCCTCTTTTTATATCATTAATCTCTTGATTTTTAAAAAAAATCCCTAAATGAAAGACAAATTGCGGGCAGATTTTTATGACAATGTGCAATCTTAAGTGTTTTACTCTTCACTTTGTAAACTATAAAATCACTTGTATTCTTTTTTAAGAATGAAAATGTTTATCTGCAAAGATTTTGAACATAAAATCATATATATGCAGTCAGAAACAGGTGAATAAACAGAAAGAAACCCATGCTTCAAGAAAAATAGGAACTGGCCTTTGCAGTTGGCAGCCAGGGATGTCTGTCTTTCTTAGAAAACAATTGCTTTATCCAGGAAGGAATTTTTTTAGTATGAATTCAGATTTCTAAGGTAGAAGTACAAGCTTCTTAATGGCCATAGCAATTCTTATTAATATGCTTCTAGGAATGTGTATAGTCAGTCTAAACATCACATTGATGTGACCAGGGACCAGTAATTCAAACACCAATGCTCTAATCAATTAGATTTGGCTTTATTTTTCATTCTACTTATCAGCCTTCATGTATATTAAATTGTTAATTCTAATTAGTGTGTGTAATTTATTCTATTTATTTTTACTGCATTTACATTTGCTTTTATATTTTTATATTTGCACAATTTATATTTTGCTTTTGTCATTTTCCCCCAAAGCCTTATTATTCCCCTCTTCTATTTCCTACAACCCCCATTTCCCCAGAGTTTGTCAGTGTGGGGATTCCCTGTCACCTTCACCCAGGCACCATCTCTCAACTACTACTGAAATTCTCAAGTTCTTTTCCTGCCCTTGAGAGTATGATGTTCTCAGTTCTGTGATGATAGAAAGGTTATGATCCTTGCAATGAAAATCCAGGTCTTTTACTTCTGGCTATGTGTGCAAACAAGTCATCTCACCCTGGAAGCCTCAGATATGTAAAACTCATTGTCTAACTTGAAAGAAAGTACTATTTCCCATCATACTTGGTTATGTTGAAAAAATTAAGTAAATACTGGGGGAATAGAACCTGATTATGAAAATAAATTTGTGTTTATTGTTTGTGATGAATGAAGACATATTAACATTAACATTCATTAACATTCATTAACATGAATGAAGACATGTTAACATATTTCTGTGGCTGGAAATAAGTTTTGTATAAAATGACACATGTGTGAATATATGATATATATGTACATATGTATGTATACATACAAATGTAACCTATATAAATATATATTCCTTCATCTCATCATTCAATCCTTTTTAGGCTTCTTTCTTTTGATCTTATCTTAGAAACAAGAGCCATGTAATGAGAATTAAAACCTCAAACTGAACAAGAACAGGAGAGTTAAGAGACCAAATCTCATGTACATTACTCCTTCCTACTCTTTCAGTCCTTCCCACAAGCCTGCAGGATGTAATAAAAGAATAATAAATATGGTAGTTTTCCTAGAAGTGCTATTTTTAAAGGGGAGTGCTATTTTTAAAATCATCTATTTTATGATGAAAAATATTTGTTGCTCTTACGTTTTTATTTTATTTCATTTTTAGAGGCAACTCATCATTGAATGTAAAAGATTAAAATTTTTTTATGTAGTTGTTTTAGCTACAATGACCTACACTAGACAAATAGTTTTCCTCACCTTTTGTTCAGAAGGCTTTCAACCCTTATGGAAATTTCAAGGTTATCCCTTTTAGAAAGAATCTGTAACTTAGTCCTCAAAGAAAGATATTTGCAAATGTGAAAATGTTTTATTTCTTTTGCTACAGATGCTGCCTGGTTAAGCTCTTCAGTGTTTATCATTTTATTACTCCCCCCCCAAAAAAATTTAAAAACCCTAAATGAGATCAAGTTGGGCTCTCAAGTTGTTCACTCCAAAGTGAACACAGATATACTGCTGGCAAACTCTGGTGACAGTGACTGAAGAAAAGAAACAGGGATCCCCTTTTAACACCATTTTAAAAGCTATTTTTTAATGGCCAGTGAGAATGACAGCTCTTTGTACCAGATAAAGTTATCTGATTAAGAATCCAACTGGGTCTCAAAATTGTCACTTTAGTTGAGGCTGAATGCATGAGACATATGTCTCATCCTCCCACTTGCACTTCATGGTTTACAATTTTATTGTTTCTTCACTTGAAATACAATCTACTATTTAGCTATTAGAGCATTACTTTTCCCAGCGCTGTAATTAAGGTTGTCTTGGCACTTCCACTGTAATCCCTATTTTTCAAGGATTTTAAATCGTACTATGAAAATTTGAAAATTGGCATTTAATGTTTAAAGGGTAACTGTGTATTTTTTCCAATTAAATTAGAAAAATAACTGGGTAATATGGACCGATGAGTCAGTTAAGAATACGAAGGTATTTTCATAATTTTTAAGCTACCATTTGAAGATTCGGTTTATTTTTAAATGTAGCAGCACTTGTACAATATAAGTAAATTCTGTGGAAGATTCACATGTAATAAATAGAAAATTAACTTACAAATGCATAAACCTGGTTTGCTGTTGTAACAGATCCTGTTATGAAGCTCCACCCCATCCTCTCAGCAGGAGGATTATCTCATCCAGCTTCTGGTGGATATTGGTGCTCACACTATTAGATGCTCCATCTTTCCAGAGAATAGCTTTCAATAGGCAGAGGATAGCTCTGCCTGTCTTGCTAGAGAACAGGACCCTCTCCACTAAAGGAATTTAAAAATCTAGCTCCCAGACATTAGAGGGGACAAATTCTTCAGTGTGATTTGTGCTCAAGGGTTTCCCCTAGGGCCAGGCTGAAGTTAATCCCCTGCCAAGACAAAGTCCTTGTTTACCTTTCTTTCCATGATCTTCCCTGCTTCCTATACTCCTCTCCTGAGAGCATTCCCTCAATCAATCCCTTTCTCAAGAGCTGCCTCTGTTTTTAGGAAAGCCAATTTAAGACCTTGACATACTTTTGTTTTTCAATGAAAGTTGACCTGATAAGCTCAGGATGGAAGATAGTCTCAATTTAAGATTTTTCTTTAAGGTGTATAAATATTTCAGATCATTGTTAGCACAACCTGTATATTTTTGTAGTAAAAGACACAGAAAGATACGAGAGTGCTTTCTTCAACAAATATTTTTGTAAGACGAAGCCATTAAAATGTTACCTATATGCTTCTCTTAAAGAGCATAAAAATTCAAGTGTTGAAAAATCATAGCTTATTAAATGTATCCTATTTACCCTGTTAAATATAGGAATTCCATATCATGGTTCTTCCCATATGCTAGCGCTGATAGGGAACGTTAGTCTGTATTTCCTACATATATTTTGTGTACTCCTGGGATAGCTTTCCACATTCCCTAGTGACTCTATCGAAGCCAACCCTGGTGATTGGTGAACTGCATGCAACTTATATCACTGGCCACTATCCCACAACTTATTGCCCCACCAGGTGACAATGGTGCCTCTCCCACCACCATCTCCCACTCAATCAATCAACCACTGACTCCTTGCTACTTGCTCAGATTTGAGTCCCTTTTGTTTTTATTGGTGAATGCCCCGCTAGCTGCTCTTGAAAGAGATATGTGTTGTATTGAGTCACAAGTGTAGGGGTAAGAGAGAAGCTCTGTCTTTCTGATTTTATCATGTGTGAATGCAAGGGCTCTTTATTGTAAATGGGTCTCACATATTACTGGACAAGACCATGTTAGAGCTAGAGATATCAAGTACCAAACCCATCCTGGCTTATTTTAATAAAACGATTAATCAGAAGGCCTTGATAAGAAAATAAATAAGCTTAGCCAATTTAAAACTGTATTGGACGCAGTATCTGAACCATATAAGTATGCTGTATTTAGTAAAATAAAACTTGTACCTCTGTTTTCAGTCTTGTTTCACTCCTATAAATTTCGCTGCTGCAAAAGGGATATTTATAAAATCCAAATATGATCATACCAGTCCTTGTAATAAAATCCTTCTGTGGTCCCATATGTTTCAGAATAAAGAATACAATCCTTCCTTCTGTGTTCCCTCTCAAGCTCAACCTGGCCTCTACCTTTACTTCCACAAACATATCAGTTGGTTATGGTATTGTTACATTTTCTGAATTGCACTTCATCTCTCCTCCCTGCAAACTTTATTTACCTGTGTCCTGTTATCCTTCATCTCTCATGGGTGGCTTCCTCCAGGACACTTTGACCTTGCCACCCCAATATAGAACTGAAGTCTTTCCTTGAGCCCCCATAGAACACTCCAGCACAGGAGTTATGAAAAAATATTAAACTGATTGACTTAATTGTCTTTCTTCGAGTAAATAGATGGTAACATCCACATGGAAGAGTATAGCTCCTAGGGAAGTACCTTATACAATGCTCTTTAAATATTTGACATAAACTATTGAATAGATAAATTTTGAATGTGTAAAAATGAATAGAACGTTGTTTCTTGTCCCTAAGGAGCTGGCCATCTAGTGTGAACAGATGCTTCATATGCTTTTCAACTTATTAGTTTATTGCAGCAATTATAAATAGATTTCATCCATATAAGAACTTTTTTTAGAACTTAATCCAGGACCTGATTCTTTTTATTTTTTATTTTTATTTTTTTGAGGGTGAGAGAAAAAGGTTTAAAGAGTCTGGTATATTTGTTACAATGTTTCTTAGTGGTTTTTTGGCTGAAATTTAGACTTTGAAGTGCCAATATGTGGATCAGGTAATGTCCCATCTCACTCTGCCCAGAACTTCCATCTGTTCTGAGCAAAGACTTAACTATCAGGGTACTTGAAACACTTAAATGGGCACCTAGTCAAATGCTCTCAATTAACAGTTGGTTTTACATACAAACAGACAGACTGGAAGAGGGGCGATAGAAGTCAAATTTCAGTGAAGGACAACACAGAAGATGATTTGTGTGTCATGCAGGAAGGCCTGATGCATTTGTAGATCAGCGTAAGGTCGAGCATGAAGCCTCCTTGGAGTTCAAAACTCTCCTCGTACTTCTTCCATTGTGTGTTGTCGGTGACTCTAAGCCAAGATCCTTTATTAAAATCGTAGTGGTGGTGGTAATGGTGATGGTGAGGTGAATTTTCAACCATTGCTCATCCCTTGGAGATATGAATGCGACCTTTTAAAAGTTGTTTCCCTTTACACATGTATTTCTTATACTCTCACCAGTCAACTCAACACACAGAGAACCTCATGCATTTATCATTAAATTATTAAATGATGGTTCATTGATAAAAAATAGGAATATGTCATATTCCTCAGAAGCATAGTTATAGAAAAAAAATGGAGTTCTACTAACTTGTCTGTCCTAAGAAAGAGAAGTGTGATAGAAAGAAGAAAGAAAGAAAGAAAGAAAGAAAGAAAGAAAGAAAGAGAGGAAAGAAAGAAAGAAAGAAAGAAAGAGAAAGAAAGAAAGAAAGAAAGAAAGAAAGAAAGAAAGAAAGAAAGAAAGAAAGAAAGAAAGAGAAAGAAAGAAAGAGAGAGAAAGGGGCAGGATGGAAGGAAGGAAGGAAGGAAATGAATTGCTAATTTTTTGAGCTTTCTGCAGATTTAATCATCTAAAATTGGTGTAACAAGAGTAAGGTGTTTTTTTGTTTGTTTGCTTTTTCAATTGTCTACAGCTGACAACATAGTTAAATTACAGGTCTAAAAGATCAGGAGTGGGCCACTCCACTTCTTTACTAGGTAGGAGAATCTGTGGGTGATTTAGAGCAAGGGGACCAAGGGTGAGAAGGTCTACAGAGCTGCTAGAGGCATATGCAATTACTGTGATTCATTTTTCTACCTCATCCTCATCCTCATTTCTAACAAGCCACAGTGCAAGGAAGGGAAAGGCCTAAGGTCTTTAAATAGCTGGGAGGTTTAAGGATGGGCTATTAAGGCAACCCTTGGCAGAACCAGAAATTGATGAGTTACAGGGGACACTGTATATATATCCAGATAAACTTGTAATTGCGTTCAGCACTGCTTCAGCATCTAACCTGTGCTTTGTTACATGTTCATGATAATGTAAGAGATTATGGATTTTTTGAACCTAGTTCATGAAACTGTTGCTTTATCTTTTTTTCTTTCCTAGCTCTAGAGGTTGCTATATTTAAAAACGATCAATGACATGAAAGTAACAAACATTTACTTATTTATTTGTTATTGTGTGGTAAATTCCATAACAGCGCCAGCTATGCATGTAGAAGTAGGCTAAGGGAGGTTTCCCAAACACTTAACATTTGCTACTGGCACAAGTGGCAATTTTTAAAAATTTCTCTGCTTAGTTCTGTAATTTGCCAGCAGTTGAACAGTCCTATCAGATGTAAGCATTTGGAATGAATAAAATGATTTGCACCCAACATGGGTAGAAGTGGAAATGAGAGATACCTAATTTAATTAAATATGAGTTCCCTTATTTAATTGTGCTTTTTAATCCATAAAAATACCACGTCTTTCTTCACACAATGTTTCCCCACTTGTTTAATTCCGTTTTTAAACAACTAATGGAAGATGTTAGAAATAAGTAATAAAAGAAACACAAATCTAATTTGAAATTGGAGGACTATATTATTAGCCAGAGCTCTCACTCCCATTTAATCTCTTTCATTGCTTGCTGTTGTGTTTTTTAAAATATTTTCTATGATCCATGATAAATTTCACACCATTCTCCTTTTCTAACCATCGTTTTTTGCTCCTGCTCAGCTAACAGTTGGAATAAAGGTATTAAGTAACTTATTAGTGCACCTCTGCTGCTGATTCTGAGCTTTAAAGTCTCTCAAACGGCTATTAAATTTTCTCAGAATAAATGATCTCTCCAGCCTTTTTAATTTATTTTTTAAACCTCCGGCGTCTGCTCAACTTCTCACATTACCCAGCTCTAAACTTCGGTATCTATAATCGGCTTCTCACTTGTGGGTTTCAACTATCATAAAAGGCAAGCATCTCCTTTTTTGTTGCTGTTATGTTTTTCCATATTATATAAGATAAAGTTGTAACTTCTCCAGAGTGCCAGCCTGTTCACCGGGAACTTTGTGTTTTTATTTAAGAGTGGGAAATCATTAAGCCACTTGAAATAAAACACCATTCTAAACAATTAGAGCCAATTATTTTTTTTTTCATGATTTCCAGTTAAAATACACAGTTAGATAAACTGTCATCATGTAGAAAATATGCCTGTGTCAATTGGGAAAATTTGGTTGTTTAATTATCAATTTCAAAAAGACTACGTCGCATAGTAACATTTCGACCCAGAAGTCGAATTTTGTACACCACAGCTCCCTTTACTCATCTTTAAAGTTTCTAAGTATGTGTTTATTATTCAAATCCTTTGACTCTCTTAGTTCACTGAAAACAGACCATATTAATTTCTTTAATATCTTAAGTATCTCTTGTCATGACTATGTGGTTTCATAATATTATTATCTTCTGAAACCATTTACCCAGCTCAGGGCTAATCTTTGGTTTGAAGTAATTAACTTCAATACGAGTGATTAAAGGTTTCAAGAAAGACTCCTTTATTATTTGCTCATAAGAAAAATTATCAGGCTTAAAAAATTATGCCAAAGTGACTTCTGTATTTTATTTTTTTTGGATTATCACATTCTTAGGAGTCATCATGCTCATTAATAACACTGAACCTTCCTGAGTTTCTTTCACTTTCAAATCAATTGCTTGTCAACATAATTACTTTTTATAATCAAATAAAAATGTTTAAATATATATTAAAAATCACCCAGGTCTTGTACATTTTAATTGTATTAATAACTAGGTAGGAATTAAAAATATCCTTTTGAGAAACAACAGAATTCAAGACTACTAAAATGTGTCAAGGTTAAGGGAACACTCTATATTGTCATAAATTGTATTTTCCAAAAGAGATGCCGCAAAAACATCCAAATTCTTAACCACTCTGATATACGGCCTCTAGAAAATGGCATCCGGAATATAAAAGAGTGGTCTGTCAATTCAGACATAAATAAATGAAGACATACTTGACCCAAGAGGTCTCTCAAATATAAATATAAAATTAAATGCATATACATATCACAGGACCCAAGGCGTCTGTTGGTAAATGTATAGGATTACAGGAAAGGTTGTCATTTTACAATCATTATGAGGGTTGACAACATGGGAATGTTTTAGAATAGCTGTGCTGCTATTTCTCAGGGTGGAATAATACAACTTGACAAAAGAAAAATGACAATTGCCTTCTCATTTGTTTCAGTATCAATTTAGAAAATAACATCTATTTCTGTGGTACCACCATAGAATCCTGACAGAGTCCTTCTATAAAGCGGAGGCCAGAGTCTGTGAGTGTATTTAAGTGTTTAATTATATCAGTTAGTTTTAAGTGTATTGTTTTTGAGTGAGAGGAACTGTATCAAGAAGGAAGCCATATAAATTATTTCTTTTGTAGACTCATCATCAAAAACTATATAGAAATATAAAAACGTTTGTAGTTCTACTTGGAAGAATAAACTAGGACCTCAGAACAAATAGAAGACTTCTTAAGCCTTTTGTTTGTCCCCTGAGCTGAGACATAAGCAGTGAGCAAGCTCTATGTGCTAGAAAAGCATTACATAGCAGCCGGTGCCTTATGCCTTATCTAATACATATGGATGGAGCAGCTTTTCACGAAGGGAGTGGTGCTGCCATTGGTATAAGAGAAGGAATATGTTATCTAATTCTAAGCTAAGGCCAGGAAGGTCAGCGAGAGGAGTGCACTTTATTTCACTTTTAGGACTAGCTCGAATGGTAGCAACTGTGGCTGGAAGCTTAGGCTTCAATTCAAGCATGACAAGAAAAATATGAAAAATAAATAAATAAAAGTGAGACAGCAAAAACATGGGGGAAATCAATAGACTAAATGAGGTAGTGTTTGTTTTTCATTTAGTTTTGTGTATTAAGGGAATTGATTTGTCATCCAGACTATAAAATCCATGAGAGCTAATTAAATGCAAAACTCTCATTACCTAAATTTTCTCTCAACAAAGAATGGTATTAAAATGTCAGTAACAGTAACAACCTAAGAAGCCAACAGAAATGGAATCAATGATCCAGATGCAGAAATAATATTAGAGTGGCTTAGGTGTCCAAAATTTATTTTGTTATTGAAGGATGTTATGTCACATCTGTTATGCATTATTTTAAAAACAACTGAGGAGGAAAATGCTGCCAAAAGGGTCTTTCAGAATATTTATGATTTTAGCATAAAATTTCTATATTATTACCAAGGCATTTTGAAATAAAAAAGCTTAAACCTCTCTGAGTGTCAATTTCCATAGCTTATGTCAAAATCTATGGTTGTATCATGTTTGATAGTAACTTTGAAGTAGGTATTTCCAATTTTTAAAGCAGTATATTAAAACTTTAGGATTTTAAATTTTTTTCAGTATATATATTATGACACTTAGTTTTCATATTTGACACAATAACTAATAATGATTTTTAAAAGTTGTGTTTTTAATTGATTCAATGCTTAAAAATAAAATGCTAAAATGTTTAAGAAATTCTTATTTTATTTTTTAATTTTGAATTTATTTATTTGAGAGAGAGCACAAACAGGGGAGAAGAGCAGAAGGAGAGGGAGAAGCAGGCTCCCCATGAAGAGGGTGCTTGCCTTGGGGTTGGATCCCAGGACTCTGGGATCCTGATCTGAGACAAAGGCAGACACTTAACTGCTGCCTCAAGAATATTTTAGTTGTGTTTATTACAATGCGTTTATTATTTTTAGCATATAAAGTATGAAATGTTTGTTCAACAAGTTGAATACCTACATATTAATATTGAATGATGTCATAACTTTTGAAATTTCTAACTTCATAACCTTGGATGTTATAAAATTAAATGTTGAGTTTTAGCAGACAAAATCTCAAGTGTTTAGTTGCATAACAAAAGACATTAATTAGGGTTGGGAAATAAAAATTTAAAAATCAAGTATAAAATTGGACTGAGAATATCAACTGCATAAATGTTATGACATGCAATAGAGGGAATATGTTAAAAACAAGCAAACAAACAAAAAGCAAAGCAATAGATTATTCCTGGGGAGTTAAATAAAACTTTTTAGAAAAGGTACTATTTAAACTAAGCCTCGAGGAATAAATAGCTTAATCAGACCTATTTTTTTAGGATTGATTGATTATTTATTTATTTATTTATTTATTTATTTATTTATTTATTCACGAGAGACAGAGAGAGAGGCAGAGACATAGGCAAGGGAGAAGCAGGCTCCCTGCAGGGAGCCTGATGCAGGACTCCATCTCAGGACCTCAGATCATGACCTGACCCAAAAGGCAGACGCTCTAACACTGAGCCACCCAGGTGCCCCCAGAGCTTGATGCAGGACTCCATCTCAGGACCCCAGATCATGACCTGACCCAAAGGCAGACGCTCCACCACTGAGCCACCCAGGTGCCCCCAGACCTATGTTTTAGTAAGTTAATTAGACAGCAAGGTGAAGAATGTATGGAGACTGCGAAGGTAGAGGCAAGTGTATTTTATTACATTTTTAAATAAATAAATTTATTTCCTAATAATCTCAAACTTTGTTTTAAATGTTTAAATGGAAAATAAAATTTCAATGAACTCCCGTATGCATTTCAGAAAGATTTGATCATTTTTTAACATACTGCCACATTTGCTACAGATATACGAAGCACCAATTCAGCAGGCATCTACTAAAAATAGGGATATTTTCTTAAGTAAATGATACCATTTAAGCAAACAAATTAAATTCCCTAAACAGTTGACATCCAGTCCATATTCAAATTTTCATAATTATCTCAAAAGTATCTTTTTGAAAGCTTTTTTCAACATGCACATATTGCATACTAGATAAATTTCTAGCCATCTTTAATTTAAGAAGAGACCACCCTTTTACATTTTCCTCACGGCATTACATTTTGAAGAAACAAGGGCTGTTGTCCTGTAGACTGTCATATAGTCTGGATTTGTCTGATTGTGCACTTGGGGATTAAACTAACTTCTCCATCTTTTGAACTTTCAAGAAATTGGAAGTTAGGTTTAAAGAACTGATTAGGTTCAGGTGAAACTTCATCTGGTGTGGACTATTCATGGTGACGTGCCATCAGGAAACACATCAGGCCAGCAGACCCTCTATTAGCAATGCTACCCTATGTGTGTCGAAGGAAGTACTGAAAGATACTACAAACACTTCAAAGTATTTCATCTTGTGAACAGCAAAAAACTGTATACAGTTTTATTATAGCACTACATGAATATCTAATGGTTTCAACATCTATTGATGATCATGGCCTGAATCAATTACTTAACAGGGGCTACAAACGTTGATTTTTTTTTAAGAAAAAATTCTGTTCTCTTTCTATATTAATTAGTTGGCCTTCTTCCATTAGAAAAGCTTTTCTCATCAACTGAGGTTGAGAATTAGAGTTTGATTTGTTTCTTTCTTTTTTTTTTTTCCTCTTTTTTAAGAATAGCCCTTTATCAAGAGTCACAGGATGAAACTAGGTCTCTGTAGCAGGTGCCCCCCACCATGGCTTCCGTCAGAGGCTCAACCCTGTGATTTGTTTCTTTCAATTAGCCATTTCCAGAATAAGGAGATGATAGTACAATCACCACAAAGGCTATCAGGTAAGTTTTTTTTTCTGTCTTTTCTCTCTTTTTGTATACCAATATGGACTCACAGTGTTTGTTTGTTTATATTTATTCCTACACAACAGTCAATTGAAGACATTATTCTTCTTGATGCTCAGATTGTCCCATATTTTACACATATGAACTCCTTCAAACTGGATCCTGTATCCTTTGTATATATCCTCCCTACTCATTGTTGTCTTGCTTGCTCTCAAGAAAGAAACATCCCAAGATCTCTTTGTTCCTTACATGCCCCAATCCCATCATCAGTCATTAGTGCCCAGAATCCCTTTGACTGGAATGGACACTGGATTCCAAATCTAATCTAGGCACTAGATTATATTCCTAAATAAGGGCTCACATTCCCTGTGTTCCTGCACATTTAAATATGTTTTATTTGGTAACCTTGATAACTGAAGAGATTCAGCTAAGTATATATATAATCCTTAGCTCACTCATTTTATGAGTTTTGGAGATGTATTGTTAAACTGCTGTACTTTTTATATGTTGTCCTGGAGATATATATTATCATTGTGATTTTCTTTCTTTTACCTATGATTTAGGTATATATATATATAAATATATATATTTTTTTTTTTACTGGGGGGGGCCTAAGGTATTTTATTTTTATTTTCTTTTAAATATTTAATTTTCATAGTTTAATATCTTACGTATCTGAATTGACCAATGTCAGTTAATATATTTTTTTCTATGATAGTGTTTCTGAGTTTTGTGAGTTCTTCTAGTAAATCATTGAACCTGAGGATACCCTTGGGAACCCACAACACAGATATTATGCCTTCTGCAAGTCTGAAATCAGAGGTGAACTGAGGGGATGTGGCACAAAACAGTATGGTATTTTTAATATATGATTACATCTTTTACTCTCCTTCCAAAAAGGGGTACGTTCTGTGTCCTCTTTATGTGAACCTTTCATCTTTTCCTTGCTTTCATGAATACCCATTCTTGGAGCCCTCAGCCACCATGTAAAAAGTTTAACTCTAGGTGGTCACAATGCTGTGTGGAAGCTCAAGTCCCATGGAGAGGCCACATGTAGGTCACCATTCCTCATTGACTGTTGCAAATTATCTCAGCCTAAATGACAGAAATGTGAATGAAACATTAAGATAACTCTTGCCTTCTCTTGTACAAATCATCCATTCAAGCCAGTTGAGTCTCTCCAGCCAAGGTCCCAGGTATGAAATAAAGATGTCTTCCCAGATGTGCCCTATCAGGATCCTACCCTATATGATAAAATGGTGGCAGCTTTATGCCACTCATTTTGAGATTATTTTTAAGCCAATATCTGAAATAAATAATATCTGCTACTGCCATTAAAATTGCTTTCTTGTATTTTTCTTGTTTATATGCAGTAGTAAAGTCATATAATGAATTAAGAGAGGGTTTCTTCTTTTATTTTCTCTGTTAGAATTTCCACACATGAACTCTCTGTTCTTGAATCACCTTACTCAATAGAGAGTGTTATATTTGGCCTAATCACCGTTTTTTTTTTTTTTTTGTTTCTATATTTTTTCTAAACCTGCTGTCTCAATTATATTTTTCTAAGTTATGAAGTTTCATCTTTCTAGTGCCTAATCTTCTGAGAATCAAGAAAAAAGAATAAAAGACTTGTAATTGCAGCCAGCATCCCTTCGCTTTTTTAATGAAGTGTTTTATGTATGTCTTGAACATTCCTAATCATAGAAGACAAGTTTTTTTGTTTTTCTGTTTTTTCTTTTTTTCTTTTTTCTTTTTTTTTTTTTGAGATTTGGCTTTTTTTTTTTTTTCCTTTTAGGCATTGAGTATTGATTTAATATATGCAGCATAGTTATACACTAATATCCTTGCTTATATAATTTCCCTTTGCTTAACCCTTAGCAAATGGCTTTTTTTTGAAATTTATTTTAGTTTTAACATTTAGAGTAGTAGCAAATTTTAAAATAAATATAAGTATTGAACCTATTGAGTTTTAAAATTTTACTGTATTTCAGCTTATTCCTGCAAATTAGAAATGTTAATTAAAGAAAAGACTTTTTTTTAAAACCAGATACTTCCACTTACTGCTATTTGCTATTATCATCACACTTTAGAGATGAATTTCACAAGGATTAAGTTATTGCCTCAGATCATATACTAAGAGGCACACATGAAGTTTGAATCTAAAATCTTCTGATTCCTAAGACTTACATATAAAACACCCTGGTTCCTGCTGTATAAAAAGCAGTCAAAAATGTTAACTATCATTTATAATGTTATTATTCAAAACAATATTGTACTACACATATTTTAGTGTAAGCTTTTCTAATTTTTCTAGAATTCATATAACAGGAAGTACATCACTCAGCCAGATGTTATTTCCATGTTGTTTTTTTAGAAATTTCAACCAATTTAGTTTTTCATACAGATACATGTTTTTATAATTTATACTTTTAACATTATATAACTTAATGCTTTATGAAATGTTCAGAAATTTTACAGTATTATTTTAATTAAGTAACTAAAGCTTTATATCAGTATTCTATATTTTCATTTTATTAAGGCACAACATACAGAGCCCAACTTCTTCTTCTTTCTTTAATTTTAAGTGTGTAGAGGAAAAAAAAAACTAAACTTTGTTTTTTTTTCCTGAGACATTAGTTGTTCTCACTGATTGTACTTGGACATTTTTTATTTCTTTCTAGAGAACATGTTTCTTGTCTTTATGTATAACTGCATGTAAACTAGTTTTCTTAGAAAATTTTTTGAATCTTTCAATATCGCTTTCATCAGAAATAGGATCTCCTCATATTTAAATTTATTATTAATCAATTTCACTTTCCTAGTTATGAGATACTTTTGTTATGATTTTAAAATTAGCAGGAAAACTTAGCAAGTCAGTATACAAGGATAAATTTGGTGCTATTGCCTACACTGGTGAGAGGAAGTAAAGTTTTGGGAAATCTATAATTTTTGTTTATAGATTAGTAATACTTCTGTAGAAAAAACAAGGAATGTCAGGGAAAAAATGACTGATATGTGTATAGAATCTTGAATGAGGAAAAATAAAATTACTTGAAAAAGTAAACTGATGATTGAGAAAGTCTGAAAAAGGACAGAAAAGAAAACTGCCTTTCACAGAACTCTCTCAGACACTTGTGGAGAGGAGTCAAATCCTCTGAGAAGCAAATTCTATCATTCTAGGCAGTGACCAGCAACAATGGAAACAGTGAACTGCATCAAAAATAGAAGAAATAGGACAAGATGTAACACTGAAGAGAATCTTCCAAGAGGACATTTGAAGAGAAATTTATAATCCAAGTATTGGCTCTCTCCCTTAATGCTGGAGGAAGTTCATTCTTGAAAGTATGAAGGTTGCTCTTACTTATTATATTTCCATTCTGTGATCTTTAAAAATAGTATCCTAAGTCGACTTATATTTTCTTATCTCATGCCCTATTGAAACTCTTTATCACCTTAGTAATATTTACACTATACCACCACCCTGTATTTCATTATTTCTCTCTTATTATTTGAGTATTTTTTATCTTTTAGTTGTATTCTCCATGAGAGAATCTTCCAATGCCTCTTCTAAAAATTACTTTATGAAGATATTTAAGATGTTTCATATATATGAATAAATATATTCATATAACACCTGTCTGTCAATTTCAAGAACAAAAGTGGAAAACTTGCTTATGTCTGATTTCTCCTTACTCATATAGGCCTTGTAGTAAAAAATGAACTATCAGGCAATATAAGCTAACATTTTTTAGTCTGTAATGCATATAATATTTACTTTATGATACATGAATACAGCTCTATAATATTGTGTTAAGTCCAATATGATGTGAAGATACCAAATGCTATTAGGTATCTTCAAATTCAATAATGAATAAATTCTTTGTATTTCACCTCATTTCAAAATCACTCTAGCTATCTTCATCTGACTGCTCTATTAGGCAGAGGTATTATTGGAATTAAGAACTATTTTGTGAATATAAGATTTTCAACTCTAAGAGAAGTCAACATTAAGACAATTATCTGTACATACTTTACATATTTGAACATTTTAATCTATACAATTCCATTCAATCTTCATGATAACCTTTTTTTTAATAAATTTATTTTTTATTGGTGTTCAATTTACCAACATCCAGAATAACACCCAGTGCTCATCCCGTCAAGTGCCCCCCTCAGTGCCTGTCACCCATTCACCCCCACCCCCTGCCCTCCTCCCCTCCACCACCCCTAGTTCGTTTCCCAGAGTTAGGAGTCTTTATGTTCTGTCTCCCTTTCTGATATTTCCCACACATTTCTTCTCCCTTCCCTTATATTCCCTTTCACTATTATTTATATTCCCCAAATGAATGAGAACATATAATGTTTGTCCTTCTTCGATTGACTTACTTCACTCAGCCATTAGAGACGACAAATACCCACCATTTGCTTCAACATGATAACCCTTTGTGATAGGTATCATAATGTTCATCATTTTATAGATCAAGAGAACAAGAAAAATGTGTATACATTCCATGGTAAAGATAATACAGGTAGTGTGTGGGGCCAGGATGTAATCTTAGAGTTTTGACTCAAAGTCCTATGCTCTCTCCACCAAAGCTGACAGCATTAACTTGCAAATGCTATTCCACCCAGCCCCGAAAAAAAGAAGAAAGAGAGAAGGAAAGGAAAGGAATGGAAAGGAGAGGCGAGGAGAGGAGAGGAGAGGAGAGGAGAGGAGAGGAGAGGGGAGGGGAGGGGAGGGGAGAGGAGGGGAGGGGAGGGGAGGGGAGGGGAGGGAAGGGAAGGGAAGGGAAGGGAAGGGAAGGGAAGGGAAGGGAAGGGAAGGGAAGGGAAGGGAATTCTGTACATAGGAAATTCTCTTTAAATAACCTAAAATATGGAAGATAAATCTCTATGACATCTATCTATCTATCTATCTATCTATCTATCTATCTATCTATCTTTCCATCTATCATTTTCTATACCAAACTTTCTCATGGTTTTATTCAAGGTTTTATCTATGATACTGTACTAGGATGTTACACAGGAATATTTTTGCCTTAGTGTTTAAGTACCTTCTCCTTCGAAATAGAAACGTCATAAACATCTGTAGGATATGCTCTGAATTAGGAAAACTGATTTTTCTCTTGACATTTCAATCATTATTCTTCTACATATATAAATATAAGAAATTAAAAACAATTTCTTCTTTTAAAAAAAGTTGATGTCTTACTCCATGGGGAATGCTGTGGTGTCTTCCCTTCTCTCCCTATGTTCCAAATAATGGATATTTTAAGAGAATGATTCATAGAGACAGCTGATGCACCAGATATCACTCAGTTGCAAACACTTGTAAGACCACCACATAGTGCTAACAGGGAAGAGTGCAAAGCCTGGTTTTGGAATGCAGTCAGCATTTTCAGAGTTTAGAAAGGCAAAGCTGCTAAGTGGACCTCAAGGAGAGCAGTACAGCTCACATTGGCTAAAAGGGTAACCTGGTAAGGTGTGGTGACTTGAGCAGAAAGAGGCTATGTCAGGGGAAACTTCCAGGGAAGAAGCTGAAGGGAAATAATAGATAAGACCTATTAGCACTTGACGCAGGGCCACCCCCAGGTGGCAGGGGCACTGGTAAAACTATTTGTGCATAGGCATTTCCTCAGTCTATAAAAACAATTTGATTAAAATGGTATTACAAAATACATGATGTCATTGCCTTGCTTGAAGTATTGTTATCCGTGCTTCTGACATGGCTAATTTCCTGCCCTGGCAGTAAAAGCTTATATGCTACTGTGTTAGGCAGGCTCTAAAGTGGTCTTCAGTGATACTTGTGTCCTGATATTCAGAGCTCTGTATGAGATATGAATGAGTCTCTCTGTGTTTATATTTGAAAAACAACACCTAGAAATTTATTTGGAACTTTTGAAGATGCCATTTTTCCAACTCAAGACATCTTAAACTTTTTTTAATCTTAAACTTTTAATTTGTTTTTTATTAATTTTTTATTTAATTCAATTTGCCAACAAATAGTATAACACCTAGTGCCTATCTCATCATGTGCCCTCCTTAATGCCTGTCAGCCAGTTAAACTATCCCCTGACCCACCTCCCCTTCTGCAATACTTTGCTTCCTAGAGTTAGGAGTCTCTCATGATTTGTCTTCCTCTCTAATTTTTCCCGACTCAGTTTCCCCTTAATCTTAAATTTTTAAAAAAGGAAGTTAAAATCAGTCTGGACTAAGGAGAGCACTTGATGGGATAAGCACTGAGTTGTATATGTTGGCAAATTGAATTTAAATTTTAAAAAGGGGAAAGAAATAAATAAAATAGGTGTAAAAAATAAACCTCCACTTCCCTGTTCAAAAAAAAAGTATTAGTCTGGAAATGTAGATATAACTCCAATTCAACTTAAAAAAACAAACACAAAAGAAAAAAAAACAAACATAGAAAATTGAAACAAACAAAAACTTATATTCAGATGGGGGCAAGATTATAAAAAGAAAAAAAAAAGAACAAGGCATAGACCAGAGTCAATTATTTTGTGGGGATATTTTTGTCTTATTTTCTTCACACATAGAGAAAAAAAAGGGATACATTACATCACAGAATATTCCATTGTTAAAAATATTTCAGTGGGTAACTCCATTCATCTTTTAAGATATAAAAGTCACTCTTTCACAAAACCTTTTTTGCTTCAGATCTCATGTTGCATCAGTTGTATGCACTATATTCCTTGAATATCTCCTTCCCATGGGCTTATCATTTTTATTATGTTTTTTCTTTAAAATCCCACTAGTTTACACTAGATTATATCAGGTTAAAAGAAAGGCTAATTCACTTTAGTATCCCCATATCTAATATATCATACTAAGTCAAAAAAATGTAAAAATTGACAGTCCTTTATCTTTCTAATATATAAAAAAGGAAGGCCTAAGTGCCTTTTATCATTAAAGATCTAGAGAGTAGAATCTTCTATGGAGAATAAACCATTCCCCACCCCTGGTCAAGGTCCTGCAAAGATGATTGTGCCTTAGAAAAACAGGACATTCTAGGGCAGTGGTTCTTAAACATGGGACCCAGCCCAGTCACATCAAGAGAACCTGAGAACTTATCAGAAATGTAAATTCTGAGACTCCACCCTAGAAATCCTGGGATTGGGCCACAAATCTCTGTTTTGTGTTTTAAAGATTTTATTCATTTATTCATGAGAGAGAGAAAGAGAGAGAAGCAAAAGGAGAAGCAGGCTCCCTGCAGAGCAGGGACTTGATCCCAGGACCCCATCCCAGGACCCTGGGATCACAACCACAAGCCAAAGACAGACACAGCTGTTTAGCCATCTAGGCACCCCAAATCTGTGTTTTACATGTCTTCCAAATGATCTGATTTGATCAGTAATGTTTGAACTAGTGTTCTAGAGCAATGACTCACTATGTAGAAATATTGAAACCATGTGAAGTTTTTAAAAATTGTCTCTGTGCCCTGCTTTCTCCAAAGAGAAAATTCTCATATGGTCCTCCTATAGTGACAACTCACATAATATCCTGCCGTGTCACTGAGTGGACTCCTCTGATAATCCCCATCATGTAGGTCCATCATATTCAGTTCTTTGATCAATAATACAACTTGTGCATTTCATTCATGTCTTTTCAGTTCAGTGCAGGTGGTCATTAGCAGGCAAACATAATATAAAAATTTTCTATAAAATGAATGTGCAAAAAAGTTTTAAAATTTAAAATCAAGATTTGATCCAAATCTAAATATTTCAATAATGAATCTGACAGTTGGTTTAATTTTAATTTTAAAAAGCCTGAAGAGGGGATCCCTGGGTGGCGCAGCGGTTTGGTGCCTGCCTTTGGCCCAGGGCGCGATCCTGGAGACCCGGGATCGAATCCCACGTCAGGCTCCCGGTGCATAGAGCCTGCTTCTCCCTCTGCCTGTGTCTCTGCCTCTCTCTCTCTGTGACTATCATAAATAAATAAAAATTTAAAAAAATAAAAAAAATAAAAAATAAAAAATAAAAAGCCTGAAGAAGATAGTTTGTATGTATGCACAAACAGAACAAAAATAATATTGAAATTAGTCATAACCTAATGACATAAAATATTTTTTCACCTACATAGTTGAAAGGCATAAACAAGTTACCTCAGATACAACTATCCTCCATAGCCATTAAATAGTGGTTTCAACTACAACTATCCTCCATAGCCATTAAATAGTGGTTTCAACATTAAGAGGCTTTTCCATTGATGGCAATATGATAAAATATTTATGCTTCAGAATGTGTACTTAGAGTTAGTATACAGTGAAAAAGAATATCCAGGTGATTTATTGTACTATATAATGTTAAATGTCATCCATTATGTTTAAGTGATGAATTTCCCAATATGTGTTAGTTTCTAAACTTTTACCTTATTAACAATTTATTAATTACCTTAGAAATGTTGATAAGAAAGAGGTCAGAGGCTACTTTAATTTATTGGAAGTATTCCAAGTGAAGCAACAACACATGTATATCTTCATGCTGTTTTAGCAAAAGCAAATATTTAAGAACTACCATTTAAAATATTGATGTTGCTGACTAATGTGTTTTTTTGTTACGAAAGAATAAAGTTTGTTTTATAATTGTAGATACTTTCATCTTCTGATGTATTTTGATAGACTATGCTATCCTTTAAATTAATCATAGAATTGTCTTTAATTTTTATAGACCAAAAGCAAGTGGTACAGGCAGAGGAAGTTAATTAGAAACATTCCTAGAATCAGCATCTACTCTAGTTAACCTGTAATGTTTACACATTTTTCTCTTTTATTCCTCTTTTTTCTCTATATATTTTCAATGTTCAGTGACTATATGGAATTTTAATGTAGTGTCTGTGTATTAACTCAATATATTTCTTTAATTTTCTAAATATTTGTTTCCTTTTAAAATCAAATCTACCTAGAAGACATATTAGAAACTACTGAAATTGTGTTTAGTACCACATGAATTTTCTTAAACCTTGAAATTTTCACTTTCTCACATGAAAGTTAGAGAATATAATATAGAAGAGTGTCCTTGTAAAAGTAAATCATAGTATTTTAGCTTAAACAATACAAATTCTTTGTACACCTAGGACCAAGATTTTATTACAATAAAATTTTAGACATACAATAATCTCCTACTGTTAAATGAACATGAAGATTAAATCCCTCATGAAAATAACCATTAATTTGCACATGTATTTCCCCTGTTAATTATATCTTACTTCACATTTCAAATGAAATTCTCCCAAACTTGCATTATTTTAACTACAAATTAAAAATAAAGCTCTTGGCAAGATTGGTTAGTATGCCTAAAACAATCAAACTTAGTTAATATGCTTATTGTCTATCAGTGAATTCAATATGAACTAATTTATAGAATCTTAACTATTCTATCATTTTACATTTAATGGCCAATTTTATCTGCTCTTATTTTTAATGCACAAACTGTGGACATATAAATATATTTTCCACAGCCTACTCTATTAAAATATTATTTTATGTACTTTTAGGCTTTTATAATTAAAAATGCGTTCATGTGTAAATCTTATGTGCTTATAAAGTGGTGATTTATACAGAAGGCATATAATTACATTTTTATGTGTAAATTGTGTTATATCTTACCTAAGGAGGTTGATTTTTAGAATTTAAGTATATTACATAAATTAATGTGGCTAAAATTTGCACAGTTAATAGGAAAACACATTTCACTCCAAATGTATGGCTCTTTTTCTAGCAGGCATGGTGTCTCTGTGCCTCCCTTTAGCATGGATACAGGTCACTAATATAAGAAAAAGCTAAAGTTCCAATAAATGTAGGGAGAAGTGATTCTTCAAAATTGAAGCATAAAAAAAATAAGTTGAGGATGATGGTAACATACAATATTTGGGCTGTGTTAGTCGATGTATTTGCCTTAGACCACTCACAAATATATATTATAAAAATGGTTGAAATATATTCACTATATTCAAGGTCAAAAGTCATTTGGATGTACAAATCTTAGAAATCTGGGTAAAGGAAAAAAACAGACTTGTTAAAATATTAATGTTTCGTGTTCAACTTTTGAAGACCACCAAGAAAATAAAAGTTAATAAAATCATTATTGTCATGATCTCTATTATAAAGCAACGAGCAAGTATTGAGACTAACATGACAAGTATTGATATTATGATCAGGGAACACATTTTTCCATCGTGTACTTTTGTGTTGGGTCATGTTATAAAACAAGATTTTGAGGATTTTTAATATTGTGAAGCAACATGAATGGAGGTGTAACTTGTTGAGGAAATTAAAGCTATGTTGACATGTTTTTAAACTGATACACTTCCTATAATCCTATGGTTTAAAAAGCAGTTGATGAGCAGCTGCCTACATAAAGAACAACAATCTGATGGAAGTTAATGCAGGGAAATTTGCATGGGGAAAAGAAGAGTAAAACACACATGCGTTTGGATCAATTTCTTCAAAACAGGCTAGTTGACCCTAAGCCATCTCATCATCTAATCCCAAACATAGATCTCAAGATATACTAAAAAAATTTCTTCTGAATTCATGATCCTGAATAATGTATTACCAATCTATAACGTTTCATCCTCTTTTCCAGAATTTAAACACCTCTGAAAATTCTTTTCATCTTTCAATGGAGAAACGTGATGTGGTTGATTACAGAGTGCTGAGGTATGCTGGGACTTATACAGAATACATGTATTTATAGTAAGCTCATCAGAGCTCAACTGACTGCTTTATATAATAATAATAATAATAATAATAATAATAATAATAATAACAATAATAATAAATGAAATATTTTTGTGCTAGTTTGCATTTCAACTTGAGCCATACTGTCCTGTTCAGGAATTAACCCTTCCTCTCTTCTATTTTTCTCTCACACTCTTTCTCCACTGTTTTTTTTGTTTGTTTGTTTTTTGGGGGTTGGAGGGCTGAGGTGCCAACTGTTCTGAACTGACATTTTCCTTCAAGCTTTCTGTCCTGAGAAATATTTTTAAAGTTATTATCAATGTATAACATTTAATAAGGAATTTGGATATATTTTTAAATTCGACAAGCCATTAAACAGAAGTTATGAGAATAATTATGCTTCTTTTATTTATCTTACACTTGTGCCTTGATTCCCAGTTAAAAGGTGGACTCATATACTTCATCTCATTTCATCATTGCACAGTCTAGTTAGCTTGATTAGTTTTGGCATTTTGCTTATACACACTCTGTACTAGGAACATAGATTGCCTTATATATTGTCCTCATCAGGAATATTAGTTCTTCTGCTGCATAACTGGATGCCTAGTGACTATGTCTGGTAATTCAGAAGACAAATAGGCTGTAAGCACAGAATAACTGTGTTTCATTCCCAAAGTACCTGTTAGTGCAAAATAATCAGTAAAGGCTGCTTGTGGAAAAAAAGACATTTCATTTCATAGTCATTTTCATCTTTGAACACATTCGATAATTAAAATGGTGAAATGTAATAACATGAGAAAAATAATCTATCTAGCTTCAAAATTAAGGGCCATAAATAAAGAAATTCTGCTTTGCATAAAGGATTTTTAAAACTGACATTTTAGTTTTCCGAGTAAGTCATTTCTAAGATATTAACAAGTTAAATGATGTCATCATAATGAAAAAGATAATTAAAGATTAATTTTGAAAACCTGATACTGCCATAAATACTAAGAATATTTGCATTTGTTTTGAAACTGTAATAATGTGACACTAAGCTGCAATAAGAACCGTCGTAAAAGTTGTACTTGTCAATATATTTTGAATGTCTACTATATGCAATTCACAATATTAAGCACTTTAGGGTTTCAGAGAAACACAAATACTCAAGGAGCTTAATTTCTTTTTGGGAAAACAATTTTTCAAAAAGTAAAGAAAAAATGCTGATTTTCTTTATTGTCAGACTTGAGGTGAACACTATGCACATTCAAAGGCAATTGATCAGAAATTGTATAGGACAACATAGAACAAATTTGGAAATCTTGGGTGTTTAGAGCTGAAGTCACATAATGGAAGGAGTTTTAGGAGCTACAGACTCTAGAGACTGAGCAGCCAAAGAATGCTTGGGGTAAAATTAACAAGAAGCAGTAAGAGTTAATTGTGTGTGTGTGTGTGTGTGTGTGTGTGTGTGTGTGTGTGTGTTTATAAAATATATTACATAGCCATAAAAAAGGATGAGATCATGCCACTTGAGACAACATGGATGGACCTAGAGGGTATTATGCTAAATGAAATGTCAGACTGAGAAAGACAAATATCATATGATTCCACTCATAAATAGAATCTTAAGAAAATGAATAAACAAAGGAAAAGCATAGTCAGAACTATTGAGCAAAATGGGTGAAGGGGAGAGGCAGATACAAGCATCCAGTTATAGAATGAGTAAGTCATGAAAATAAAAATGAAGCATATATATCTATAGAACGGCTAGATAATAATTTTATGTTATTTTAAGACACTAACTTGTTATAACACATTGCAGTGATTATAGAAAGTTAGTACATCTATCCAACATGTCTCATTGTAATGCTTGGGCAGTATGTAATTTTATTATATTCAAATTATATTAGGAATGAAAATAGGAAAAGAATAAGAAAATGGAAAAAAAATAAGAAAAAATTGAGATTATTTACATCCTATCTCTAGAGTTTCTCCTTCTTCATATAGTTATAACTAAACTATAGTCACCTACATTTTGCAAATTACAATAATGTAAGTAGTATAATGTAAACAACCCTTTGAGTTCCAATGCATTCAGTACACACATGAGATACACACATGAATCTCCTTAAAGTTATTTAGATGTTGCCATATAGAAATCTGGTTTTCGATACTGCCTTTGAACCACTTAGAATTTATGAATTGATAACAACTCTATTCTCAGTGGCTTTTAAAACAAAGATGTATTTTCTCTCATTATATGTAGGCTACAAGTTTGCTGTGCTTTTGTGAAATGTGTTTTCAGTGGGATCAACACTATCGAAACATGCTGGCTTTGGAACAGATGGAAAAGCTCAAGTAAACTACTGATACATGTCATGTCTGTTAAAGGTTCTCCTTAAAACTGTCATATGTTACTTGTACTCAAATTTTACCCCAAACAAATTCACATGGCCACACCTTATAGCAAGAAAAGGAAGTATACTCCTCCCTGCAAGTTACCTGGCAATGAGCAGTGGTGTGCAATTGTTACAAAGTCTCAGAATGAAAGCAATAGAAAATAAAAATAGAAGTTAGCTGCCTCCTTTGATCCTAGGTTTTCCCTTTCTCCTATCAGCAACAAAAATACATACTACTATATAGAATGCATCCCAAATCTCCCACCCAACTAAAATTATATACACTATGTGAGGTGTTTTGGTAGATTCAGAGATATGAAGAATATTTTATTTTAGGGGTGCCTGGGTGACACTGTCAGTTGAGCATCTGGTTCTTGGTTTTAGGTCAGGTTGTGATTTGGGGGTCATGAAATCACACCCTACTTTGGGCCCCGAGCTCAGCTTGGAGTCTGCTTGAGATTCTCTCTTCCTCTCCCTCTGCCCTTTCTGTTTGTTCCTTCTCTCTCTCTAAAATAAATAAATAAATCTTTAAAAACGGAATATTTGATATGTAAATAGGTTTTGAAATCATCTAGTCAATTCCACTTATTGAACAGATTAAGAATCAGAGAGTTCAACATATTTCTTGATGTCCTAAAGTTAGGGAATAGAACGACTATAACAGAGGTCTTATCTCTCTCTCGTTTTTCTTTTTTTCCTTTGCATGAGATCTTTGCCTTTGTAACATTTTCCAGCCTGAAAAAAGCAGATTAGATGTATATGTGAATAGATATTATATGAAGAGAAAACTATCTAACACCTCAATAGAAAATTAGAAGCAGCATCTATGTGAGTCCTTAGCAGAAAAGAATTGGCCTTATGTATTTCCAATTAAGTCAAATGCTTAAACTTGATGGGATCTGAAAGAGAATGGTTCAACAACTCTCCTGGAGTCTTTCCTCTAACATCAAGAATGCCTAAGAATTTGGTCTCCGTGTAATCCTTCTTGTATTCGTTACTCATGCAATATATAGGAATATATCAGATACAAAATAAATGACAATCCTGTTGGGTTTGCCATGTAGCCATCTGGCTGTTCAGATTGATAATTTACAGTGTAGAATTGATGAGTAACCATTAACTGATGGAATGTTGCTAAGCTAGAGAGACTAGCTAGGGCTAGTCATGTCATTTGAGAAGGATATGTGACAAGCAAAATAGGGCCTAAGGGAACGCCAGAGATGACAATTCCCCAAACTGAAGAGTTCCTTATCTACTTGGCTGTCTCTCTTGATCACGTGTCTAAGTACCAGGGAATAAAGACAATCAGAATTTGCACTCTAAGTCTAGAGACATCTACTATTCTGCTGTGTGTGCTCTATTGACTGTCTTCTATGTTTCTTCAAAGCTAAATAAACCTAGTCTACTGTGCCCCAGGAGTGTGAACATTTGTTCAAGATCAAGACTACTGCTGCTGGTAGAGAATAGGGGCATTTCAGCATATATGCCCATTAGTTTTGAAGGCAATTATATATATATCTAGCTTTTTCCCTTAAATTATATGAAATATTTGTTATATATCTCAGTGTACACACTGACCTAGTATATATCACCAGATGTCATTAGAGTATCACAGAAAATTCAAAGGTTATTGATCTTTGATTGACATTTAAGCTAATCCACTTAATGGTTGAATTTGAGTCACTAAGCCCACTTGATTCTCAACATCCTGACCTACAAAGTATTACTTTTGTTTTGCCAGTGAATAGAGGTTATTCATTTTTTTTCTGATGCATAATAGGTGCTAATCAAAAGATAGGTATTATTTATTGTCTTTAATTTCCTGAAAACTTAAAACAAAAAATATATACATATATCCATAAATATTTTCCTATTTTCCATTTTATCCATTGGATTGGGTTAATTTCAGTAATAAAGTGTACAAAATTCTCAATATTAACTTGATGATCCTTATATTGAAGTGAGATAGCTAGTGTCAGAATCAATATAGAAACCTGATTCAATTCAAAACAAATACAATTTATTTTCCATGACAGCATACTGCCTCATTCTGCAAAAAAAAAGCCAAAACTATTTTTGTAAGAATTAATTTTAAAGAATGCATCTAACTGAATAATGAAGATTTTGTAAAATTTTCTCATTAATTATGTTAATAATCATTATGATGTAATTTAAATTGGAAAAATTATTACAACTAGAAATTCAGTTATCTTATGATTACTTTTATTTTTGCATATTTGTCTGCATAATTGTGATTGCTGGTTGAAAATTATTTATGCTAAACACTTCATTATGGTTGCTGCATGTTGAGAGAAATCCCATCACAAAAAAGAGGAAATAATTTTTTTGTAGATTTGACCTTGGAGAGAGTTTGAGATTGAATATATGACATCTGTGAAGCACTCAGAGATCTTTGAAGTAGGAGTTGTAATATAATGTAATATCACAGAAATCTAAGAGATTATGAAAGAGCAATGTATTAAAGACAGTTTATCCTTCAGCAGATTAATCTTTGACAGAGCCCCAGGCAACTGCTGGGATGCTAGCACCACTGTCAATTGTACCTCTGACGAGATAGATGTAACAGCTACAGAGCTACTTCTTATGTGCTACTTTTTATTTTTTATGACTCTGATACTGATAGAGAGAAAAAGGAAAAAATGATGCAAATAAATCAAGAATTAATACATTACTTTCCTTAGTCTTTTTGAACACGTGTCCATTTAACCATTCCACAAAGTAAAAAAAAAAAAAAGAAAGAAAAAGGAACCAGTCATTTTAAAATGGAAAATTGTATGCTTGATTAAGTTTATAGAATATTTTTCTGAACTACATTTTACACAAAAATACTTATATAAGCAATATATATTTTTATCCTAGAAAAGAGTTCCAATATAAAACTCCAATGTAAGTGTACCAGAGAAGCTATTTCCAACTTGAAAGTGCAATATAAAATTTCATATTAGTGTATCTGAATTGGCACTGAACCAAATGCTTGTAGTTTGGGAATTTTATTTTTATCATTTGTGCAGTTCTAATTAATTTTAGGATTTATAGCATATAATAAAAGACAATAGACTTAGAGATGAGGGAGTATTTTTCAACATGCATTTTGTCTAAAATTTACTATAAGCACCTACTTGTTTATTAAGAGCTTGTTTTCTTCTTTGTGATACAAAGATAGTGTCAGTGCTGTGGAGTTTTGTTTTTTGGATTCTTTTTTCCACTGCTGTAATATATTGTTTATAAATGTTAGGGTACAAGAAAAAACAAACTTACACAAAATAGTAAATTTTACATTTTCTAAATATTCAAAAAGGATTGTATATGGGTACCAAACTAAATGCAAAATACTATACAGAGTAAATGTGAACACTATACGGTATATACTATTAAGGAGGTAAACTGAAATCTTGAAGAGTTAATTCAGTAGATATTTATTTCTTACTTATGATGTTTCTGATAGAAGCTTTCAGGAATCGAGTGTGAGGGGAACTCTTCTGGTTCACATAGACATTCTGGAATGCTGGCTGTTATATGCTCTGCCTCTTTCAGCATATGGTTTCTGAATGTGTCCTGTGTATTAATATACAATCAGCACATTAGGCAAAGTAGATGATGAGGGAAAATGCATAGGAAGCTTTTATTGGAGAGCTATACATCATTGCTGCCCATATTTCATTGGCCAAAATTTAACCACATAGTCATAAGTAACTACAAAGGATGCTAGAAAATGTAGAGTCTTATTTTATGTCAAGGATTTAAGAAAAATAATTTGAAGGCAACTATCTCTGTCAGAGAACGTATCAGTACCTTACTCAATGCCATAAGCTAATAGAAATAAGACTCAAAACTGATGTCCTATGAGCCAGTAAAAAAATGCATCTACCTCCTAATAATTTATTTGTGTTTTTTTAGTGCTCTCCAGCTAGTAAAGAGGATTCACTTTTGTTATTCTATTTGATTTATACTGTTATTTCATGTGAAAGTGATATTACTATCATAGAAATTTGTATTATGAAGTGTCAATAACACAAATTGTGTAGGCAAACAGGCATGGACAAGAAGTCTTGTTCCATCATATGCTAGCTGTTGATTTTATGCAAAATATTTAGGCTTTATCATCTATACTTTCCTTAGAGGTGAAAATACCACCAACATAGGTACCTAGGAAAAAATACAATATAACAAAACATGTGCAAAGCATATAGACAAATAGACTACAAAAAGATAATTGAAACTTTAGAAATAGACCTTAACATATGGTCACTGGATTTATGACAAAAGTTCAAGTGAAAAAAGAGAAGAGAATATCTTTTCTCTCCAGTAGTCATGGAATAGATAAAGATTTGTATGCAATGAAATGAAACTTTATTCCTGCCTCAAATTAAACAGAAAACATAATTTTAATGGTTTATGGGCCTTAATAAAATAAACATAAAATATAAGAATTCTAGAATTAAACTTTCTAAAATATTTATATGACCTTGGAGTAAACAGATTTTCTTAAATAGAATATAAAAACACTGGATATAAAAGAAAAAATATCTTGGATTTTATTATAATTAGGAACTGTTTTTCATAAATGGACATTATCAGGATGCAAAGACAAACCAGATACAAGAGGGTATGAATGATAGATATATTTGACATAGAATATGTATTTCAAATATATAAAAAATTTCCTACAAATAAGAAAAATAAATAAGATAATGTAATATAAAAATGATGTCTGTGTGTCTCAGTGGTTGAGCGTCTGCCTTCAGCTCAGGGCGTGATCCCAGGGTCCTGTGATCAAGTCCCACGTCGGGCTCCCTGTGAGGAGTCTACTTCTCCTTCTGCCTATGTTTCTGCCTCTCTGTGTCTCTCATGAATAAATAAGTAAAATTTAAAAAATAATAGTAAAAAATAAAAATAAATTTAAAAATGAGCAAAAATTTATATAGATACTTTACATCAGAACATTCAAATGGTCAGACTTGGAGTTTCTCAGTAACACACTCACAGGTAAATACAAACTAAAATCTCCATAATATGCCTATACATACTTACCCAAAATGGCTACAATTAAAAGTACTGAAAGTTTCAAGTATTAATGAGGGTGTGAAGGGCCTGGAGCATCCATATATTGGTGCATCTGTTTTGGAAAACTGAATGTTTACAAAAGGTAATATATTTGGTAGCTGGTCTCCAAAGATGGCCTCCCATTCTTAACATTCAAACATTATCTTCATTTCTCTTGAATGGGTCTTCTCTTTGCAACTAGCTGGACCAACTGAACATCAAGGCAGATGTGATATTTTGAGATAATCCAAGTTTTGGCTATCACAAGCCTTGTAGCATCCTCTTGGATCTCCTGGGAAGTCCATTTTTGACATTCCCTCACAGATCCCAGTGTCCATTTTGTGAGAATCCCAAACAATATGTAGAAGCAAAAGCATCTGTAAATGATTTGTTTGAAATAACTCCCAACTGACAAACAGCATTAACTGTTTCTTGTGGGATTGAGTCATTTTCTATTTCTGGTTCAGTTGTGACTTTAGAGAATTCTAGAAACAATCTAAAGACAGCCGCAATAATCAAACAACACATTTAAATCAGTTATCTCGTATCTAAATGTTTCTAAGGTGCTATGTATATACCTCACAAAACACATGTACAAAAACATTTATAGTAATACTACTCATTACATTTTAAAACTCAAAACAACTCAAATGTCCATTAACATGGAGAAACATAAACAGAAGTGGGAAGTTGGAAAATTTGTGTTAAAGTTGGTAGCATTTGTAGTGGCAATAGACCATTCAATGAAATGTCAGGTATACCACAGACATTGAAGGCTACAAGATAGTACTGATGTTATAAATAAAGTGACTGCTTTGGATGCTAACTCAGTATTTGACAACCTTAAAGTCATAATAATGGTTGGGATCTCTCTGTGAGGAGAATAGAGAGAGACTTCCAAGAAAACATATTTTTTATATGTTTTTCTTTCCCCAGTCTTAATAAATTGGTAAAAGAGGAAAAAAAGTGTTACACTGCAAAGACAAAGAACACTTGAGAGAGTGAATAAAATATTTAAAATGTTTTGAAAGATAAAAACTAGATTAAGAAGAATGTGAATTAACTTTGGAGAGCCAGGGAATTTACAATCTAAGCAGGAGAGGGAGAGACTAATAATCAGTTTCTTTATAGAATCTCTGAGATATTCAAAACTTAAAGAAAACAAAGTATTGTGTACCAAGTAATCAGATACCTAAACTTCGATGTCCTCTATAAGAAAATAGAGGTTTGGGGGTTCCTGGGTGGCTCAATTAAGCATCTGACTTCTGCTCATCATGATTCCAGGATCCGGGGATCGAGTTCCGAGTCAAGCCTGCTTGTCCCTCTACCTCTCCCCACCACCTCTGCTTGTGCTCTCTTGCTCTCCTTTTTAGATAATTAAAATCTAAAACAAAACAAAACAAAACAAAAAAAATAGAGGTTTTCTTACAGGACTCCAGACATCACAGGACACCAAACTCAAGGGCATGGGACATGGGGTTTGAAGCTACAGTTAATATGTTATAAATTTGCTGTTAACATTTGCATCTTTTTTTCCATTTTATGTTTTCTTTTTTAAGATTTTATTTATTTATTCATGAGAGACACAGAGAGAAAGGCAGAAAGAGAAGCAGGCTCCATGCAGGGAGCCTGATGTGGGCCTCGATCCTGGGGCTCCAGGATCACAGCCTGGGCAGAAGGCAGGCGCCCAATTGCTCAGCCACTCCAGTGCCCCTCCATTTTATGTTCTTAACAAAAATAGACAGACAAAGGTAGTTCATGGGCCCCATTCCAAATCTTGCAAAAACTGGACTGCCCCAGAAAAAAAGACTCACATTTGAGACATGGGAATCTCCAAATGAGAAGGTTTAATCACATGTAAAATGTGAACATGTCCTTCACAGGCTCTTTGACATACACTGTCAGAGCGCGTTCACCTCTCAATGCCTCATCTTAAACAAGGAGAGTTGAAGATCACCAGATATTTAAGTAGATCATCCTTAGGAATGAAGAAAACACTAATAAAGAGATAAACCACAGATTCATAAGGAAGAAGGGTGGTGTGGGGAGCAGAGCAAAACTTAATATACTGAATGCATTCAGAGACATAAGATATATTTCTTCCATAAAACAAGAAAATAATGCTATGTTGAAGTTTTGAGGAAAAAAGGCACCTTTAAATTTTAAAACATGATAATTAAAATTTAGATATAAAATTAGAAGGATTCCAAGATAGAACAAAGAAACAAACACATAGAAAATGAGCAAGCGAAAAACAAAAGACCTGAGGGAACTAAAATAGGAAACAAAAAGCAGAAGGAAGACATTTATTATATTTAATATGTAGTGAATGTAACAGGAATATATTTCATAAATGGACATATTAGACCAAACAATTAATAGCAAGGGTTGAATAAAACTATTTTTAAGATGTAAAAAGACTAACAATTTTATAGCCTATGTAATCTGATTCAGAAAATAAAAAATGACACCAAGAATAAATAGGATTGCATCTAAAAAGAAATAAGCATCCAACACAGGAGAATAGTATATAGGAGTCCCAGAACCACAATTTAGCACCAGAGTTGTAAATCTACTTCCTGTTGCAGATTACAAAGGGGATGCATGGACCTTGCATCTCGCAGATTATCTGATAAATTTAGGCATTTGTAAAAAAGTAAGATCTTTCTATGTATTTGAAAAGCTAATGCAGCAAATTAAGGAAAAAATAGTAATTGATGAAAATTAAGTAAATGGCAGTAAAAGAATTATTACCACCAAGAAAAAAATATGTGGCTGAGAATGGAAAGATCAGTTTAGAAATGAAGGTTAATATCTTCACCATATTTTTCACATAAAAGTATATATAATATATACATATACTTAGAGGGATGCCTGGGTGGCTCAGTAGTTGAGCGTCTGCCTTTGGCCCAGGGCGTGACCCCAGGGTCCCAGGTCGAGTTCCAGGTCAGGCTCCCAGCAAGGAGCCTGCTTCTCCCTCTGCCTGTGTCTCTGCCTCTTTTTCTCTGTGTCTCTCATGAATAAATAAATAACATCTTTAAAAAAAAATACATATACTTAGAAAAATAAATAATGTCTTTTTTAAAAAGTACATATACTTAGAAAAACAGAAAGCAAAATGCAAGAAACAATATTGTTTACCTTCTTATCATGTAATTTATTATAATAAGAATATATTTGACAAGTTCACATTATTTGCCAAGCAGCAGTTTCAAACATAAAAGTTGAATTTTACATTGCAGATGTTTGAGAGCATCTTGGAAGGAAAATGTAATTTATACTATAAATCTTTATCCTAAAAAAATAATAAATAAATAATTTTTCCCTATGCATTTAAAGAAGGATATCACAAAGGAGTAATTAGACACTTGAGGGATAGATAGATGATAGATATCTGCTCAATTGAAGTTTATTTACAGTTTTCTTATTACCTCAGGGAATGGTCTTTGACAGAATGCCATCAATCCAAACAAAAATATCTATAAGTCCAAGGCATCAGTGTCATCTCTGAGTATGATTTTTTGTCTTTGTGTTTTCTTCTTTTGGATAGTAGACACAAGAAAATTTATAAAAGATATTTGAGATAGAATAAAAACTCAAATAATTGGAAGTTAGAGAGTTTCATAGATTGGAAGGCACATAGTAGAAAACTCAACATTGTGAAAATGTCAGTTCTTCCCAAAATAATTAGAAGATTTGATTCATTAATTCATTAATAATTATCTCAATAGATCATGTGCATGTGTCTCCTCTTCCACATTTTAAAGACTCTTGTGATTACCCCGGCTCACTTAGATAATTTGGGATCATCTTTCTATGTTAAAGTTAACTGATTAACAACTTTAATTTCATCTGCATCTGGTATATTCTTATGTCAAAATAACATACAATAATCAAAATGAATGAACTACAGAAAACCCAACATGGATGATTAATACAGATATATCATTGAATAAACATCCCTTTTTTAAAAAAAAAAAAAAAGTATATACTATATGTTTTTGTTTTTGTAAATAAGGTTCAAAAACTGGGGTGCCTGGGTGGCTCAGTCATTTAAGCATTGGACTCTTGATTTCTGCTGGGATCATGATCTCAGGGTCATGGGATCTAGCCCTGCTTTGGGCTTCATTCTCAGCAGAAAGTCTACTTAAGATTCCCTTCCTTCTCCTTCTGCCCCTCCCCCTGCTTTAATGCACACATTCTCTTTCTAAAATAAGTCATAAAATCATTTAAAAAATAAGGTTAAAAAATTATCAAAACAAATCTAAAGTGTTAAAATTCAGAACAGTAGTTACCTTTGGCAAGAGTATCTTCTGGGAAGAAGAATGTTGGGATCCCTGGGTGGCTCAGCAGTTTAGCGCCTGCCTTCAGCCCAGGGCGTGATCTAGACCTAGGATGGAGTCCCACATCGGGCTCCCTGAATGGAGCCTGCTTCTCCCTCTGCCTGTGTCTCTGCCTCTTTCTCTGTGTGTCTCTCATGAATAAATAAATAAAATCTTAAAAAAAAGAAGAAGAATGTAAAAGGCTTCTGAGATTTCTGATAATAATCTAAATCTAGAGATTCTAAAAAAAAACAGTGAATACTTTAAATGATTCAAAATTTCAGTATTCATGAATGTTCACTTAAGATCTATGTAATTGATTATGCTGATGTTATGTATTACACCTCAAAATTTTCTTTTTTAATTTCATGTATACCTAGAAAATGTGAAATAGTAGGTTTTTCTTGATTTTTTTCAGGAAAGGTCTGATAGAGGAGAGAAGAGTCTTAAAACATGACTAGATATAAAAATACATTTGGGAACAGCCTGAAAGATGTAATTATTTATATTTTGTTATTTATTACTTTACAAAAAAATACAGTTAGATTATAAATTTGGCTCATAGCAAACATTTTCTTTTTTTAATATCTATTTTTGGTAAATGTATTAGTTTCTTACTTCTGCTGTAACAAGCCATCATAAACTCAGTAACACAAATTTATTATCCTTATTATCTTGCAGTTATGTAGTTTAGAAATCTCATATGGGTCTTTCTCATTGGGCTAAAATCAAGAAGTCAAGAGGGCTGTATTTCTTTGTGGAAAATCTAAGACAGAATTCAATTCCTCATATTTTCTAGTTTTTAAAGGCTGCTCACATACCTTTGGTTCCTGATCCCTTTCTAGCATTAGAAATATTAGGCATCCTGATCCCTAATATTATAGGTTGAGTCTTTCTCATACAGCATCATTCAAACACTAAAACTTCTGCTTCCCGTTTTCACATTAGAGACCCTTACAATCATATTGGAACCACAAGGATAATCTCCCTGTGTTAAGCAATTGATTAGCACCCTTAATTCTATCTGCCACCTTATTCTTCCTTTGCTGGGTACAGTAACATTTATAGGTTTCAGGGATTTGGATGTGGACAGCTCTGAAAGGCCATTAATATGCCTATCATAATGGGCATATGAGGTTGCTCCTTGAAATTTAAGTCTAGAATATCAAAGATGAACATGTCATAGTTCATTTACAAAATCTAATTTCATTGTCAACTCTGGTTACTCTTGATGGTTTAGGTGATTTGTTAGCCCACGCTTGTGGAAGACAAACTCCACTATAAAATTTTAATAGGAGTCATTCTGACTTTTTAACATGAAAATATTTAAACAAATTGAGTAAAAGAATAAAAGATCTTAATATATCTAGCCAGAAATGCTAATTTTGACCTTTATATTTCTGCTTCTGCATTTACCAACTTGTTCATTGAAATTTATCCCTATTTTTCCAATCTCCCCGGTTTCCACAAAGTAGTTCATAAATACTGTTAATCATAAAAATATACTACTGGTGTATAAGAATATAATAATTGTGTCAAAGACCTTTGGTTTCTTTATAAAAGCAAAATACACTTGTTTACATAAAACTGTATTAATGTTTTTTAATACTGGATAATTTCATTCAGGTGCTCTTATGAAAAATACGTTTCCTGAAGATCTCTGCAAATATTTATTTCTTGAAAACCAGACACTTGTCAGTCTGACACTTAAGCTATTATTTCCAATTTTAGTTAGTTTTTACTCAGTTCTAAGCTGGAATTACAAGAATCTCTCAATTTAAAAAGTATCAAAAAAGGTGTTAAAGGCAGTTAATTGAGAGAATTCTAAATTCTAGATAACCTACAATAAAAAGGTACTCTATTTACATATTTGTCCTAGAACTACTATTACCCAGAAAAATGCTGAATAATGTTATTATAGGCAACACTGAATAATAGCTTGTGGATTAACTCCCAGAAAAAGCTATGATTATATTTGAAAACAATAAACGAACTTTCAACTTGCTAAACAATTCCTGGTTTTGGAAAAAATAACTTACCTTCTGTTATATATCCTACCCACTTTATATTGGTGAATATATATATGTGTATGCATATAATATGCATGTGTATATATAAATATTTTTCCTACCCTATATATAAATAAACATATATAAATATACATTTTATTTAGACTGAGGAAATAATCGTGGTATCAGAAACAGTGTAATAACAATGGTAAGAAAATTTTTTTTTAAGATTTTATTTATCTATTCATGAGATACACAGAGGCAGAGACATTTCCAGAGGGAGAAGCAGGCTTCTTGTGGGGAGCCTGATGTGGGACTCCATCCCAGGGCCCTGGGATCATGACCTGAGCCAGAGGCAGATGCCCAACCACTGAGCCACCCAGGCATTCCGACAGTGAGTGGTAAGAAATTTCACAGCCTGCTTTCATTTTCTTTTAATATAGCTCATTCCTTCTGAAATGTAAATAGAACATTCTTTTTCTATCTTTAAATTTGTAACATGTCCTATTTTAATATTTACCTAGACAAACATATATGCATACACCTTACTATTGGTCCATCATTTACAGTGTCTTTCTCCTTGTAGGTTTACATGTTTTACTTGGTGTCGATTTTCTTGGATCCCCAAAAACAGGACAAAGAATCGCTTTAGGGATACTTGCATTCCTCTTAATGCTCTTCTCACCCCGCCTTCTCATGCCCAGGGAAAAATGTGTGTCCTTGCTGATAAGTTCCTACCATGGTTAACATTTTATTTTAAAAAGTATTATATAGATTGTTAGTGTCAGTTCTTCCAAAATAATGATAAAAGGGTGATGACACAGCCAGAACTCATGTTGAAGCTTGGAGGGAATTCACCACACAGTATGCAGCAGCTGTATGATCTTGTAGAAACCTTGGGGAACTTGGAAAGTGCATCTCAGACTAGAAATGTTCTGCTGTTTCCTGCTGAGTGGATCCATCCCCATGCAGCAATGCTATCTCCTTTAAATCTGTTTGCATCTCTCTATAATTACTCCACTACTGCTGATGACCATGTAGATAATCACTTTGGTGGTTTAGAGAATCTGGTCATTTTCTAGTATCTACATTAAACTGGAATGTAAAAATGAAAATGGGATGTATTGTAGCCAGTTATTCCCTGAAAGAACTGAGTTTTTTTTTTTCTTTCTGTTCTAGAAAAGGTATAAGAAATCCTCCTGTAGTATTGGAAAATATGGAATATGATTTCTTGTATGTCAAAATCTGGCCCATAGAAAGCAGCAGCTTTGAGCTTCATGAAGGACTTAGGAAGCAACTTATTTCCTTTGTAATATTTTCCTCTACTAATTCATGAAACACATGCTATTCATTCCACTTTAAAATATAAGTGTTCTCTGCCACATTTTGTTTATATACTTTCTGTACATGTTTAATGTTCACCAAAATACTGTATTTATAAAAAATGCTTCTATAAATCCTCAAATTATCTTGCCCTTGCATTGACCATAACTATCACTTGTTAATATACTGAATAAATACAAAGTATTTTGAGTTCCCATTGGTATGATATATTCATTCATTCATTCATTCATTCTTTCATTCATTCACTCCTCCACAAAATATTTATTGAGCACTCATAATTTGTCAGACAGTGTTATAATTGATGAGGATGCCAGAGTGAACAAAATATATTTTGTACCTATTCTGATGCTCAAATTCTAATATGGAAAGAAAATAAATATAATAATACACTAAATGTTAATAAATGGCATTAAGAAAAGTAAATCTTGGTAGGGGTCTTAGTGAGCCCCCAGAAAGTGACTGCTATGTTTATATAGGGTAGTTGGGGTAGATTCACTGATAAGGAAACATGAGCAGAGACCGGAAAAAAAGCAAAAGAATGTGCTCTCTGGCTATTTGAAGTAATTTTGTTTTGTACAGAAAGAATAGCACAGGTGAAGACTTGGGATGAGGAGAATGCCTGGCATGTTTGTAGTAGTATTATAAAATTTGACAGTTCAAATCTCCCATAGTCGTATGCACTGTCTTTAAAATAAGAAGTAAAAATAGTAAACAATGAGGCAATAGATGGGATCAGATTAGGGATCAGTAGTCCAAAAACATAAGAAAATATTTTGCATGTTACATAGAATATCAAAGAAGGCAGAAATATAGGTGAATGTAATATTGTTATGTGCCATATGGCCATCCTAGACTATGCAATAAGGCACCAAATATTGGAACAGAATAAAAATCTGATTTTTTTTCACAGAGGATGTAATTGTACATTTACAAAATCTTAAGCAAGCTAAAAATAAATGCCACTAGAAATAACAAGTGAATTTAGCAAAGCTACAATATACAACGTTATTACACAAAGGTCATTATTTCTATATACTAGCAATGAAAAATTTGGCAAATGAAATGTAAAACAAACATACCATCAGCCATATTTTAAATTTGTTAAATTTAACAAAATATGTGCAAGATTTGTACACCAAATACTATATATGTTTGAATTATATGTTTTAAAAGCCTAGATAAATGCAGGGAAATAGATGTTATATTCATGAATCAGAAGACTCAATAATGTTAAGATGCCGATTCTCCCCAAACATGTTTATGAATTTAACACAACACAGGGAAAAATTCCAATAGGTTTCTTCTTTTCTTTTCTTTTCTTTTCTTTTCTTTCTTTTCTTTCTTTTCTTTTCTTTTCTTTTTTTCTTTTCTTTTTTTTTCTTTTTTCTTTTCTTCTCTTTTCTTCTTTTCTTTTTTCTTCTTTTTTCTTTTACTTTCTTTTCTTCTTTTTTTTTCTTTCTTTTTTCTTTAAAGCAATTAATCATCTTAGTCTAGAATTTATATGGAAAGGCAGTGAACCTTAGGGCACCTGGGTGGATCAGTCAGTTAAACATCTGATCATGTGATTTGGGCTCGGGTCATGATCTCAGGCTCTGCACTAAGTGGGGAGTCTATTTCTTCCTCTGTCCTCCCCATCCACAGTGGGCCTGCACTATCTCTCTCCCTCTCAAATAAATAGTCTTTAAAAAAAAAAAAAAAAGGAAAAGAATCTAGAGTGATCCCCAAAATGCTTTAAACAAAATAATACATTTGAGAATTCATAATACTTGATATGAAGGCTACTAAAGAAAAATACAGCAATCAAGGCACTGTTGACACAAATGTATGCAACAGCTTAGAATACATAGAAGTGTGACTGGACTTTTCTCACTTTTTCTCTATCTTAGGGAGAAACCATTCAGCTTTTCACCATGAAGCATGATGGTAGATTTTATTATTAATGAGAGATTCAGGAAGCTTCCTTAAATTCCTAGTTTGTTAAAATTTTATAATGAATGAATGTTGAATTAATCAAGATTTTTTCATTTATTGATATGAGCAGCAAATTTTTCTTTTTCCTTTTTTTTTTAGTATAGTGTACTGTATTATTTTTTTTAAGTTAATTCCAACTTGCTTTTAAGTAAACCCCACTTGGTCATGATATCTGACCCATTTATATCTGACTGGATTTCACTTGCCAATTTTGATTTCTTGGTTAAGGTTTATGAAGGTTTTTATCTGTAGTTTTCTTTTCTTGTGATGTTTTGTCTGGTCAGAGTTATTGCCTCATAATATGAATTGGGAAGTGATCCACCTTTTTCTAATTTAGTTTGTGTAGAATTATCCACACAAACATATTTTTTTCTTAAATATATGTATTTTTCCTTAAATGTATAATAGAATTTTTATCAGTGAAGCCATCTGTGCTTGAAGTTTCCTCTGTGGAAAATTTTTAAATTATAAATTCATTTTATTTGATAAATAGACTATTCCAATTTTCTATGTGCTACAGTTGTTTGGTAATATGTGTATTTCAAGTAATTTATTTCATCTTTGCCAGAAGTCAACATTTTTTTCTCTAAGGGGCCAGATAGTAAATATTTTAGGCTGCGTAGACTAAGGCTCAACATCAAGGTAATTAAATACTTTCATAACAAGAGAAAGATTCAAAATATATTAACAATAGATTATATTTTTACAATACAGATATAATACACTTTTTAAGACAAATTGACTAATGAGAAGTATTAAATTCTTTTCCAGAAGATTGCATTTCACTTAATTGGAGTTCAACTTGAAGTGCTATAAAATAGCAACTGTTTCACTGTAGTTTGTGTTGTGCAAAAGAGCACAATATGAGGGCATCATATAAGTTTTGTGTAGCATCTACTGACCTCTGCCATTATAGCATAAAAGCAGCCAGAGACAATATATACATGAATATGTGTGTCTATGTTCCATGAAATTGTACTTATAGTCACCAAAATGTGAATTTCATGTAATTTTCATAGGTCAAAATATTATTCTTCTGTTGTATTTTTCAATCATTTAAAATTAGCTCATAAGCTGTATAAAAATAGGCAGTGAGCACATTTGGCCTGTAAGCTCTGTTCTAGGTTGTCAAAATTATTGAAATAGGGCAGCCTGGGTGGCTCAGTGGTTTAGTGCCGACTTCGGCCCAGGGTGTGATACTGGAGACCCAGGATCAAGTCCCACGTTGGGCTCCCTGCATGGAGCCTGTTTCTCCCTCTGCCTGTGTCTCTGCCTCTCTCTCTCTGTATCTGTCATGAATAAATAATCTTTAATAAATTATTGAAATAAATACATTAATATTGCCTTACTAACAATTTAGAAAAAAAAGAAAAAAGAAAAACAATTTAACATCTGTAGGTTCTCTTGTGATGATGTACTTTTTTCATGATATTAACAACGTATTTTTCTTTTATTTGATCCATCCAAAACTATCATCTGAATGAATTTACAATTAATTCGATTAGAATTTATCAGATTTTTCATATTTTAAATTTCAAATGTATTTTAATATTTTAAGGCAAAACAAATCTTTTTTTTTTTTTTTTTTCAAACTGTGTGTCAACTTGATGGGGCGCAGAGATGTCCAAAGAGCTGGTGAAACATTATTTCTGGGTGTATGTGAGGGTGTTTCTGGCAGGTTAGCATTTGTTTCAGTAGACTGAGTGAAGATACGTTCCTTCACCAATGTGGACCTGAATCATCCAATCCATTGGGGGATCTGAATACAACAAAAACACAAAGGAGGGGCAAATTCTCTGACTTCTTGAGCTGCGACGTCCATCTTTTCTGCACTCAGCTATCAGAATTGTGGGTACTCAGGCCTTCAAATTGGACTGGGATTAGTAAACCCATTTAGTAAACCCATTATTAAACTCTTAGTTTCCCTGATTTTAAGGCGTTCAGACTCAGATAATTATGCCACCAGTTTCCTGTGTTTCCAGCTTGCAGACTAGAGATTGTTGGACTTCATGACCTTCATAACTTCATGAACCAATTCCTATGATAAATCTCATATATATTTCTAAAAATACTCTATTGATTCTATGTCTCTGAAGAACCCCAACGAATACACAAAGTTTTGTTTTAAGGTGAATATTTTTGATAATTGAATATTAAGTGAAACACACATTTTTGCAGTTATTTCTTTCAGCAGACAAAAGTCTCTAAGAATTATAGAATGTTACAATTGGTAAAAGTCAAAGCAATGCAACTGACAGGAGGTAAGGTCATGTGCTACGGCAATGAGGATTGAATAAAATAATGAAAACAGACCTCAGGATTATTTTAGAGGTAAAAGAAGATGTATAAAAGTGGGCCCTCTAATGTTTCAAATTACAAGGATCATATGGAGTATATAGCAAAATTTAGTAAGGCATATAAAATCTTGAGTTGAAATGGAATTATCATTCAATTAAACCACAAATTGGTTAGATGTCAAATAGTTTCATCTAGAAAATAATGGAAAAAAAAAACCACTAAAATATTTTCATACTCTGTAACAAAGACATCAACTTGACATTTTAAATCAAGTTCTTCTATATAAAACTAAATGCATAGCATTTCTTAAGCTAGTCATGTTCATTAGGCTTTTAGAGCTGGTGTGATATTTTAACCTTTGAACATTTCTAAACATTTAAAAATGTAAAGAAATATTTATTTCAGAACATTTTAATGTTATATTTTAATAAAAACAATTGTTCCCTGGGAAGTAGAATTTCTTAACTATTTTTATCAAACACTCATTAAAGATTAGGTCCTTCCAAATAAGAACAGAAATATATTTTAATTAAATATTTCAAAATCATCACAAAAAATGGTGTCCTTAGTCCATGACTTTCACATTCTATTATACATACTTTGAGATTAGGCCATTTTTCTTAAAGGTAAGAGAGAACAGGGATCATTTTCCACTTTAGGAATTAGGAGTGTGAAACACTAAATGGCTGATTACTTTATCTAAACCAAGACAATTCAAGAACTAACAGCTTTGAACCTTCAGGAATGTACTCTTGCTAGTCATTGTTACTTTCCTTTTCTTCTTTGTCTCGTTTTCTTGTGAGCTTAAAAGTAAATTCCAGCAAAGTAATTATATCCAGTTTGATTTAACACACTTTATGCAGTCCAGGGATTATATACTTACATTTCCAATTATATGTTGAAGTTCTTGATCTTCGTCTTTTGTTATTGTTCACTGCATTCTGACTCTCAAGAGATATAGATCCACATTTTTTCCTGCAGTTTCAAAATCTAAGTCTCCAAAAATATAACAGGAATTGGGCTTAAGTTTGGTGTGATTCTATTTAGTTAGAAAACCTGACCTAAATTTACATGTGGCTCTTTGAGTCTTTACTTATCACAGTTGAGTCATACGAATGTTTACGATTATAGCGTTTTCTCAGAATTGTTTAGTAATAATATTTAGTGCATGTTACCTTTGTAAAATCTGAAAAAAATAATACTTAGGGCATGTTAACTTTGTAAAATCTGAAAAAAAAAATCTGAATTCCAAAACATCTCTCTGCCTGTGGTTTGGAAAATTTACTGTGTATTTGGAAAAGCAAATCGACAGCTACAGTTTGGCTCATATGCCCTGGAGGGGAGAGATTAGTGAGGTCTAGAGTGTATCTTGGTGGTTTACAGTCCTTCCCTACAACTTTTCATGTGAGAGAAGTAAAAAGTATATTTATGTTTCTCACACAACAGTGATTGGAAGATCAATCCTTTTAAAGACAAAACAAAATTATTGTAGACTTCCCATATTACTTAAAATATTTTTGTTAAAATATTTAGTTTGTGCAAATATGAAAAAACACTTAGTTAAAGTATCAAATTGCATTTTGTTAGATCTTCCTGTTTTCCTTTCTGGATTCTTCCTCACCAAGATTATTTCCTCTGGGATCTATGGTAGGACTAAACAAAAAGATGCTTCTAGGAAGCTTTCTGCATTTTATAAAACATCATTGGAGTTATACTGGAGATCCCAGGAATATAGTGAAGGAACTGAGAGTGGTTTCTTTTGAGGGCTGAGAAGTAGGAACTAAAGGTTCTCACTGACTGAACATTGATCCAAGGTCAATGGCTCCTTAGGGCAGAGGGTGGAGTCTGTGCCCTAATTCCCGGCAACATATGTAGAGAATGCATTTTGCACAATTTTACCAAAATTTCCTGTAGTTAAGTCTTGTTTAGAAATATCAAAACCGGGATCCCTGGGTGGCGCAGCGGTTTAGCACCTGCCTTTGGCCCAGGGCGCGATCCTGGAGACCCGGGATCAAATCCCACGTCGGGCTCCCGGTGCATGGAGCCTGCTTCTCCCTCTGCCTGTATCTCTGCCTCTCTCTCTCTCTCTCTCTCTCTCTCTCTCTCTGTGACTATCATAAATAAATAAAAATTAAAAAAAAAAGAAATATCAAAACCACAAGGGCTTTTAATTTCTCTATTTAAGGCATACAGGCATGAAAAAATGTAAAAGATATGTAAATTATGAGGTCACTCTAGTATTTATAATAACTGGAATTTGTAAGAACTGAGATGAATTGTAAGGACTGTGGAAAACCCAAGTGTAGATGCCCATTAGGTAATTAGATATATAGGTCTGGAACCCATTAAATAAATCTGGGATGAATACATGCATTTAGAATTGAATAGCATTCCAATTTAATAATTAAAACAAGATAGAAATGATATCATCCAGAGAAATGGTATAGCATAAAGAGGGAAAAATAATATTTTACACAAAGAAACAAACACTGAAGGTATATAGTAAGAGAAACTCAGACTTACATCAAGGCAAAATTCAAATTATCAAAAGCTAGAATCTGGTCTGGGGATAAAATATAAAAATACCAAGATACCTGGGTGGCATGGTTGGGTAAGCATCTGACTCTTGATTTCAGCTCCAATCATGAAATCCAGCCCCTTGTCAGGCTCCATGCTCAGCAAGGATTCTGCTTGGGATTCTCTCTCCCTCTCCCTCTACCCCTCCCCCTAATCACACATGTACATGCTATCTCTCAAATAATTAAATCTTTAAAATATACAAATATAAAATCCAATTAATGCCAATCATATTTATCAAAAATAAGTGACTATTTCAATGAAGAAGTGGTTGGATGGGGGATGAAGGGAAAAAAAGAGAAGAAGTATTTGATGAGTTCATTAGAAGTATGGAAGTAGAAACCTCAAGTAAAGAAGATAATTTCTGGAAGGAGATAGAGAGAAAGGCTGGTACTTCAAGAGGGAAAAAAGAATCGTTTTTTTGTTTTTTTGTTTTTTTTCATAAAAGTTGCAAGAAATTTTGGGTTTAAATGTTGAAGTGATGAGCCAACAAAAAGTGAAAGGTTGAAGAGTAAGACATTTGGGATAATTTCTCAGATTTTGGTAGTGAAGAGGCTGGCATAGATGATAGGTTTGATCTGGAGCAAATGGTCGGAGACACATTTTCTTCTGTTAGGTATGAAAACGAGTGTGTGGGCAGATGGATGGAAGGATAGTGACAAGTTTCCATAAGACCACAAGAGCACAGAGGATGGATGAAGTGTCTGATGGATTCTATCTTTTCAGTCAACGAAGGATTACCTACCCAGAGTGAGTAGAAAGGTAGTATGTAAAGGAAATCGAGTAAGTGAAGAAGGTTGGAAATAGGCTTGGAAATAAGGAGGGATCAGACTTATTGGTCAAACAGAAATGTCTGTCTAGTAGTTCAAAAGGGCCATGAAGATCAGAGACTGGGAATTCTTGGACCTAACTATGCATTATATTATATTCAATGACATGTTTCTCTGTTCAAGTTCAACTGCCTTAGTAAGGGATGAAAGTGGTGTAATTGTGGTTACTCTCTCCTTGCATTTTTACACATTGCCATTATGGGTATAGACAGGGGCTTGGTTGAAGTGGTCCACATGGAGAATAGCCTATATTAAAAAAGCACATATGGCAGGGTTTATAGCTTGAGAGAAAGGAGACGAGTTAAAAACTGGATGTCTGAAAAAAGGTAAAGAACAACTGTAAATAATTGGCAAGAATGAAAAGAACAGCATTATTGCCAGATACTAATTTTAATTTTAAGATATCCATATAAAAGGTTCATGAAAAAATATTTATTGAGCATCTCTTCTACGTGAGAAGTTGTTCTTAGCATTGCGGAAATAAAGATGGACAGGTTTTCTGTTCTTATGGAGCTGAGATTCTAGCCAGGTAGATCACAACAAAATAAAAAAATAATTGGGTTTGGCAGTCTCTATCGCAGAGGTGACTGTGTGAATGAGAGTGCTTCCAAGCTTCCTCCGCCAGGGCAGGTATTTGACAATGCCATACAGACGGGGTCAGCATTTCTGTGCTGTCCAATGGGGAAAGTCAGTCATTAGCTTCTAACACAGGGAGGTGCTTTTCATTGCTGACCAGACGGAGAGTTAATCCCAATCATTTCCACAGCATAGGCAGGATACAGTATCCTGACCCTGGGCTTAGAATTAAGATCCAAAAGCTGCCAGGTCACAAAGATACAGAGGAGAGCCACTCCAAAGCTAACTGGAAGTAAGTGGCCAGTTATTTCACAGAAAGTGTTAGAGGGAGTCAGACTGCCTGCAATTAATTGATCGAAACTGTATTTCTAGTAAATTTTGTGATGTTTTTTAACAAAGACCGAGAATATGGGTCTTATACATGGGAGGGATTTTCCAATACACATTTACACGTGGTAAAAAAATCAAATAATGGAAATAAAAAACGAATCACAGAAAATACTTGAATACGACTAGAATAAAGACATTTTCCTTTGGCGTTCCACACTAGGGATTCTTTGCTAATTCCTTATTAAGAAGATAATAATAAATTATTATTAGAACACAAAAGTTTTGAATGTGTTGCTGTTGGATATGTTTATGCTTAGGTTACCAATATCATAATGTGTTTCTAGCCCAAGTCCATTGTGTGTGTTAGTCATTTTCAGCTACACTCTACTGATCCCATCCATGATATCTCTAATCTCTTCTTGATCTTTAATAAGGATATGAAGTATGTCAACCTACTTGGCTTTTTGTGTCTAAATGGGTATATCAATAATTCTGGCTATTTAACAAATTATTCCAAAATTTAGTGGCATAAAAAAAAAAAGCTTTTATTAGGTTCAGAGTTTTGGAGGTAAGGAGATCAGATGGGATAGTGAGGTTGTTTGTCTCTATTTCACAAGGTCTGGGGGCATAGATAATATACTTGGAATATCCTGGAAGCTGGAGTCATCTGGCTTCAAGTTAACTCACATGTCCAGGTGTTGATGCTGTTGGCTAGAAGTCTCCAGTTTCTTTATTCATGTGTTCTCTTTGGGAGGCCTACTTTGGGCTTTCTCTCAGAATGGGGGCTATTGTCCAGGGGCAAATGTTCTGAGAGGTAAAGAAAGTAAGGGAAAGGGAGAGAAAGTGAGAGCAAAAGAAAGACAGTAGCCATACATTTTTATGACTGAAGCTACAGCTTCATTTCTGTATATTTCTTGAGGCACAGAATTCTGCACAGATTCAAAGGGAAAACCGATTCCGCCCCCATTTCTGTTAGACCATGTAAGATCCGCAATATTCCTGTGGCCATTTTTTTGAAAAAATGTAATCTGCTCCGTGAGTAATATTAAGCAGTATTCTTAGAATGAGTTGTTCTAAGAGGTTGATTCCTTTTAGGTTTTGTCACTAGTTACTAATCTTTGGGCTGCAGGACCAGTGTGGAAATGCACTCATTCTACCTAATGCCACTGAATGTTTTAGAGTAGGAAATAGTTGAGTGGTCTACTTAAGGGAAATTTAGAGTTTATCAAGTAAAGAAAATGAATTCATTCTATCATCCTGTACATGTGTGAGAGAGTAATGGCCTGTTCAGAGAAGAGTGACTGTCCATAGTAAAGAAAAATGAGGCTGGGAAGGTCACATATAAGTCCATTTAAGCACCATTTAAAACAATAATCAATAACTGCTACTTTAGTTCAAGTATGCTATGATTCACATACACGTGCATTTTTGGAGGATGTTGCTATTACTCTGATAATCTTTTAAAAAAATGCTTCTTAATTTTGATTACGTTTTTTAGAATTTAAGTACAGTATAATTAGTAAAAAGTAAATGTTTATTAAGGGTTGTTTGTAATTATCATGCATATCTCGGCATTTATTTTTTAATGGTAGAAGTGTCTAGTTATCTATCAATTTGCAATCTTCCATTCATGGTATATAATTGTAGCTAAAAAGTGGCTGTCCAGCCAAGGACTACATGAACAAGCTTACACTTCCCATGGCTAGTACTGTCCCAAGTTAGTAGTTCTTATCACTGTAATATGAATAGACTCCTAATGTGCTCTTTCAGTCTCAGACCTTTAAGGGACGCTGTGTCTCTTCCCCCACAGCTGCATGCTACTAATAAGGCACTGGGAAATAAAAAAACTACATGGAGAAAATCTGTGCCCGTGAGTCAACATGTGGACTAGAACCACCTACTGATCAATAATACCAAAACTGGATGGCAATATCAGTAACATTTAATATGTATTATGTTTAAGCCAATATACATTTTGAGTCTATTTGTTATAGCAATTTATCTGATATAACTGAAGCATAACACATTGAAGACTGCTCTAACAATGGCACTGTCAATTTATTTCAACTTAGTTCTTAACAGTCAATTTTTATCTAAAGTGTTGATCTTTTTTCTTTTCAAATAATATTTTCTTCCTCATATGAATTATTTTTTTCAAAACTATTTACTTTGAAGATAAAAGACATCATTAAGGCAGTATTATTTACATTAAACAAAACTGAATATAAATGGCAATTTTCCAGGGAAATATAAGCCATGGAATCCTTCATAAGCATGTGGGGATTTTCATTCCATAAAGTGATACATGTCAGGAACAAAACTCCTTAGGACATCATGGTATCTATGTGATCAAACACTGATTAAAAATTCATGTCTCACTTGACGGGATGAGCACTGGGTGTTTTTCTGTATGTTGGTAAATTGAACACCAATAAAAATTAATTAAAAAAAAAATTCATGTCTCAAAAATAAAAGAAAAAATACAGTGACCATTTTGCTCTCTTGAGTGTCCTTCTGGAATTTAAGTTAAAAATATGACTAAAGAAATATTGTGAATGAGGTAAACAAAAAATTACATTTGAATTAAACACATATGCAGGTATATAGTAAGTCTTCCTTACAATTATTTTTAAATGGATTCTTTATACTCATCTTTCTTTTTTGGCTTTTTTGCCTCCCATTTCTTGTTTATCTAGCATGAAAGGCATTTCTGTAGGATTAATATTTGAAACAGAATGATAGTCTATGAATTTGTGATAATTCTTGAAGCCTGTAGCAAATATAATAATTTTATAATAAATAATGATTTTTTTTTACAAAATTTAAAAATTTGTTTAAACATAATAAACCTTTTGGTGTGCCTTCAATTAAATTTCCACCATTTAGATTTTTTGGAACTACTAGAGCCAAGTACTAAGCATTGGGCTGTACCTACAGGCTATAAACCCTAGTTTAAAAGCCTTGGTCCTGTGGGGCACCTGGGTAACTCAGTTAAGCAGCAGACTCTAGATTTCAGCTCAGGTCATTATCTAAGTTGTGAGATCAAGCCCAGTGTGGAGCTCCGTGCTGGGAGTGGAGCCTTCTTGAGAGTCTCTCCCTCTGCCTCTCCTCTTCCTCTCTAATAAAATAAATAAAATTTTAAAAAAAGCCTCTCTTCTAGTTCCTATTCCACCCCTGATATGTAATTTCAGGCAGGGAGCCTCATTCTTAGATTTAAGTTATCTCACCTAAAAAATGAGCAGCTTATAGTAATATTGCTAGTACTACATCTTGTAGTACTAAAAATTAGTACCAAAAATTATAGTGAGTGTTAAATGAAAATAAATTTAGAAAACAATCAGTTAATCAAAATTAAAAATCTCTAATTTTTTTAGCCTTTCAAATTCTAATGTAATATAAAACTCTAAAGTTAAAGGATATTATGTGGTATTTCCTGAAATGTTTCATTATATCATTATATAATGTTTTCAAGAACAATGATTTTATATTGACTTAAGTAGATCTTTATTGTTTTCTTCAACATTAACATTTTGCAATTCCAAAATCAATTTTATTAGTATAAAATTCAGATTAAAGATAATTTAAATAAAATTCAAACACAAGTTTTTTTTTTTTTTAAGATTTATTTTTATTTATTTATGATAGTCACAGAGAGAGAGAGGCAGAGACACAGGCAGAGGGAGAAGCAGGCTCCATGCACCGGGAGCCGGACGTGGGATTCGATCCCGGGTCTCCAGGTTCGTGCCCTGGGCCAAAGGCGCCAAACCGCTGCGCCACCCAGGGATCCCTCAAAACACAAGTTTTACAATGAATTTTGAGTTATCTAAGTTTAAAATATAGTCCTAATATTATATTTATGTGACATGTTACCAATAATTGAGAAAACATACACATTTTCCAAATACAGTAAAAATCACTCCAAAATCACACAATACAGAGATAAACATGTTAATGTTTTTCTCAACTTAAACATATTTTATATCTCTATTACTTTAGAAAATTGAGGTCCTATTGCAAATAGATTTTATATATTGGTTTTTAAAAATATAGTATCAATAGCACTTTTGTTTCCATCAAAACAGGTTTTACTAGAAATCAGTTAATGCCTTTCATGCAGCTGGAGAAAAATCCAACCCCAGACCACAGGCCACAAAGCCCTAGATGATCTGGACCCTATTTATTTCTCCAAAGTCTTCTTGGCTTTTCTCTATCTAGCTCAGTCTTTTTCTTTCTGTATTTGAGATTTTTTATGTGTTTGCTAATTTTGTTATTTCCAAATTTATGGAAGAGTTGTAAGAAGATCACAAGAAGTTCCAATGGCCCCTTTCCCTGATTCAGTTGTTGCTTTCATTTTGCACCATTTGGTTTTTATTCTCTCTATGGCTCTTTATTTTTTGTTCTTTTCTTTGGCATGTGTGTTTACATACATACATTCACATCGTATTTTTTCCTGAAACACTTTATGGTATGCTGTAAGCTTCAGGCTCAGCCGACAACACCCAGACCATATTAGGGTGGATATCTCTAAAATAATCTATTTTCAAATAGCCTAATTAAAAGAAAAGTCATTTACCTTTACTTGTTCCTTTTATTTCCTCCCTGGGAGACTGGAAAACAGGCAGTATCTTTATTCCAAAATTATTTATATCCTTTTGTTAGATTTGGCTCCATAGATAGCTCTCATGTAGGTAATGAACATAGAATCTATATTAGTAAAATTTTTAATGGGCAAATGCCAAGTTATTTTCTTAATTATTCGACTGGCATGTTTGTAATCATCTAGAGGATACATCTCTACAACCCTGATTGAATTCTAGCTCCTGCGACCCAAGTACATAATCCTCACACTACTTTAGCTAAATTACCACTCAAAACTTCCACCAGTAATACTAGTACTATACTACTCTTTTTAGGATACATGCTTTTTATTATTTTAGGGAAAAAAAAATAAAAAGAAGGAAAAAAGAGAGAGAACGAAAGAGAAAGACCTAAATCTGCTTACTATTCATATGGGACACACAAACACTGGTTAAGAATAATGTCGATCAACTATTTTGATCAACTTTAGGTCAGAATATGAAACATTGAGTGAGATAGAAGCATCTACTGTAAGTATAGCAAAGGACTAGGAAAAAATAGTGTGCCCAAAGCCAAAATAATGAAAAATATCATGAGGGAGAAGCTGATGGGTTTATTGAAGAATTATACAGGAGAAAAAGAAAGAGATTGAAAGAAGAATAGAGATATTTAAAATAAACTACATTTCCCCCAAAACTCTTCACAATGAGAAAAGGAAAATATCTCCTTAGTAATGGGATTAGGTACATTCCTTCTCTCCCTTCCTCCCATCCCTTCTTCTTCCCTTACGTCGCTTCTTCCCTTACTTCTCTCCCTTCCCTCTCCCCCCCCTTCTCCTACCTCCTTCACTTCCTCTTCCTCCTTCTTCCTCTTCCTCTTCTTTTTCTTTCAAATTCACATGTATTTATGAGGGCTAGTGGCTCAGGAGAGGGATTAAACATACAGATAGAAAAAAACCCCAGCAGCACTAAGAGGGGCAGATGATTTTTGCTGTCAGTGGCAGGCAAATTTATGTGCTAGCTTTGTTATTATGAAAGAAAAGGCTTGGAAAAGAATTGACAGATATAAAAATGAGCACTGCTGCTGGCCTCATATATAGATAATGCTATGGTCCCAGAAAAGTGATTTATGGTTGTTATAACATTTTAAGGAGAGATCAATAACATATAATTGTAACCCATTCCAACATCATGCTGATTTTAAATATGTACGACAATTGATTTTCTGCAACTGCTCATGACAGTATTTGCTGCTGTCTTTAGTGTCAACATTGACACAGGTTTACATAAATTAATATTCCCATATTAGCAAATATACTTTATAGGAACATAAAATAAGAATAAGGCTAATAAGAGTAATGTGAAAAATATGGTACATGACTTAAGGAAATAGACAGAAGATATTTATCAAGATATGAAAAGAATTCATACATTACCACTCCCCAAAATTACATTTTTTTAAAAAATTACATTTTGGGGGCGCTTGGGTGGCTCAGACAATTAAGCATCTGCCTGAGGCTCAGGTCATGAATCCCAGGTCCTGGGACTGAGCCTCACATCAGGCTCCCTGCTGAATGGGGGTTTGCTTCTATGTCTTCTTCTCCCCCACTCCGCTTCCTCCCCACTTGTGTCTCTATTGTCTCTGGTGCTCTCTCTCTCTCTCTTTCTCACAAATAAATAAATAAAATCTTTTTTAAAAATCACATTTTGGGGGCAGCCTGGGTGGCTTAGCGGTTTAGCATTGCCTTCGGCCCAGGGCCTGATCCTGGAGTCCTGGAGTCGAGTCCCATGTAAGGCTCCCTGCATGGAGCCTGCTTCTCCCTCTGCCTGTGACTCTGTCTCTCTGTGTGTTTCTCATGAATAAATAAATAAAATATATTTTTTAAAATCGCATTTTTTAAAGTTTAGAAACCAAAGTTTCAAGAGTTTGGATTCTATTTTTTTTTAAGATTTTATTTATTAATGAAAGACAGAGAGAGAGAGAGAGAGGCAGAGACATAGACAGAGGGAGAAGCAGGCTCCACGCAGGAAGCCTGATGTGGGACTCAATCTCTGCACCTGGATAATGCTCTGAGCCAAAGGCAAACGCTCACTGAGCCACCCAGGGGTCCCAAGAATTTGGATTTTAAACAGGGTCTTTTAAAGTGTTATTTGAGAGGTGCCAGGTGCCTAGTCGGTTACACCTCCAACTCTTGGTTTTGGCTCAGGTCATGATCTCAGGGTCCCGGGATCAAGCTCCATGTTGGGCACCCAGCTCAGGGTGGTCTGAGATTCCTTCCCCCTCTCTTTTCACTCCCACTCTGCCCCTGCCCCCCCCCACCACCATACATCTCTCTCTCTTGCTCTCTCAACCAGATAAATTAATAAAATCTTTTAAAAATAAATAAATAAAAATGTAATTTGTGGCTGTGCTCTATACTAAATATCAGCATGCTTCCCAGTGAAATTTAAACCTCTTTGGCTTTATCATATCCATATGAAGTTGGAAAATGACCAGTTTTTATTCCTTTCCATCCATCTCTGTATTTAAAATTGCATAATTCAGATATTACATACTAGGCCTATTTTCTTTACTCTTGGTTTAGGCCTTTTTTGTAATTCTGTCATGATAAGACAGTACTAGAATTTAGGGCTTCTCCTCCTGTTCAGAACGGACTGTGCTCTCACACAGACAAACGAATAAGTAAAATGACTGAATGGATTCCAAGTTGGTTTTTCATTTAATCTTCTCTGTGCTGTAGCCATAAAATACAGTTCATTTAAGGGCCTCTTTGTTGTTTCACTTCATTTATTTGGCATAATAGCAATAAATGTTCTACTTCGTGTGTTTCACAATAGTGAAACAGCTCCCGGCTTTACAATAAAACTGGAGGGGTTTATTATATAAGAGAAGCTTATTGTGCCGCTGAAACATGTACTAAAGGTGTCATTGTTTAATATATTAGTGTTTGATAATAGCACACTACCATTACCTACCAGCTGGAAATATTTTATAAGCTCACAACAGAGACTTTAAGTGGTACAATATATATATTTGTGACTTGATTTCATATCATTACTCTTAGTAATTTTCCCAGAGGTGTTAGCACTTAATTAATTTATGGTTGAGTATATTTATGAAAAATGTTATAGGATAATAATAATAAATCATTCTTTGAGATTATATGCCATAATTTGACCTGGCATATATTTAGGCTCCACATTTCTCACCTTCTTTGTGTTTTATAATGTTCAGGCTTTGTGTGTTTTCAAGGGCAGCAAAAGTTAAACAAATGTGATCACATCAAACTAAAAAGATTTGCACAGAAAACGGAACCATCAACAAAATGGAAATGCAACCTACTGGATGAGAGAAGCCATTTGCAAATCATATGTCTGATAAGGAGTTAATGCCCAAAATGTATAAATAATTCCCACAACTTACCATTGAAAAACAAACAACCTAATTTAAAAATGGACAGAGGACTTGAATAGACAGTTTTCCAAAGATGGCATACCCATGGACAACAGGCATGTGAAAGATGCTCAGCATCACTAATCATCAGGGAGATGGTTATCAAAACCACAATAAGATATCACCTCATGCTTGTCATTTTGGCCATTATCAAAATGACAAAAAAATTAACAAGTGTTGGTGAGAATGTAAAGAAAAAGGAGTCCTTGTATACTATTGGTAGAAATGTAAAAAAATGGTGCAGCCACTATAGAAAATAGTATGGAGTTTCCTCAGACATATAAAAATGGACGTACTGTATGATCCCACAGTTCCACTTCTGGGCACTTATCCAAATAAAATGAAAATACCAATTCAGAGAGATACATGCACCCATAGCAGCATTATTTACAATAGTCAAGATACGGAAGCAACCTAAGTGTTCAGTGATAGTTGAGTGGATAAAGAAGATGTATTTTACAATGGACTATTACTCATCCATAAAATAATGAAATCTTGGGGTGCTTGGAAGACTCAGTCGGCGAAGTGTCTGACTCTTGGTTCTGGACATGGGAAATCGAAATGATCTTGATCATGGATTTAAGCCCTGCATCAAGCTCTCTGCTCAGCATGAAGTCTGCTTGAGATTCTCTGTCTCTCTCTCTCTCCTTCTACCCTTCCCCCAGCTCATTTACTTTCTCTCTCTTGCTCTCTCAAATAAATAAATGATTTTTAAAATAATGAAATCTTGCCACTTGTGACATGGATGGAAATAGAAAGTATCATGCTAAGTGAAATAAGTCAGAAAGAGGAAGATAACTACTGTGTGATTTAACTTATATGTAGAATTTTAAAAACAAAACAAATCAACACACAAGACAAAAAAGAAACAAACTCATAGATATAAGAAAACCAAAGTGTTTTTACCAGGTGGGGGAAGGGCTTGAAGTCAGGCAAAATAGGTAAAGGGGATTAAGAGGTACAAACTTCCAGTTATAAAATAAATAAGTCATGGGTATATAATGTACAGCATAGAAAATATAGTCAATAATATTGTAATAGCTTTGTATAGTGATAGATGATAACTAGACATATTGTGGGGATCATTTTATAATGCATAAAAATATTAGATCACTATAATGTAAAGCTGATACTAATAGGATATTCTATGTCAATTCTACTTCAATAATAAAAACAACTTTATGTGTTTCATTTTTATTTATAATAATCAGGCAAGTTAATGGTCAATGAAAGAATTTGTAAGTCTGAAAGGAGATATGAAATGGGATAGAAAAATGGAGAAATTGAGAACTTTTCAAAGCTGTAAAAGCCAACTAATTTGAAACCCCTAAGTTCCCTCCAAAATTATTGACAAAATCATCGAGAGACAAACATCCTGTAAAATTTTAAATAAAATTGGATTGGAGCTAAAATCAGACTAAAAGTGTGATATCTGTTAGATCTTTTTAACAGACTAAAATATTTCAGGGCAAAGCCTGATTAAACTTCTCCCACAGAATCCCAACAGCTTTACAGTAGTCCTTCTTAAACCGAGAAAGAATAAAACTACAGCAAGCCAACAGGAGAACCATAGTGTGCTAATTCAAGAACTAAAGTGTGAAAGCAACTGTAAGGGTGATTCCTGGCAAATGGAGATGCCAGGAATCAAAGAGATAGAAATTCCACAATATTTATGTGAGAATTGTCTTCCAGGAAAAAACAGATTAGTAGTTGTGGTTAAGACTTTGAGACTCAGAACTTTGGACCTCAGATCTCCTTTAGGCTGAAACAATCTTAAAAATATGCAGGCCATTCAAAGAGGATATTTCCCAGTGCCTACTTCGTCCTGAGCTTTAGAAAGTTAATGGAAAAAGAAGTCCTCCCAGAGGAAACACAGAGTAAAATGAACAAAGTAGTGCAGAAAGCAGAAGTTGGATGGAATCAAGGATGATTCCTCTGCCACAGGGTTGCAGCCTTCAGTGTTTTCCCGGTAGGAGGATTTCAGAACTGTCCTATTTCCTAAATGAGGGTATTGTGGTCATTCTGTCCTCATCTGCTACCTTTGTGTGGGTGTGTAGAAATTGGGAGCAGATTGTTCATGGGTCTCTGTACAAAGAAGACTCACATCCAGACCTGATGTACAAATGATCACAACATAAAAATCTCTTCTACAGCTGAAATCCCCATCACCTGAGAGTATCCTTTTTTGCTTAGAAATCATTAGTACATAATACTATAAACTGAAAAGTCTTTCTACATACTAAGTCCTATATTCCTTCCAACCTTCCTTCCCAATCTTACCAAAACTTTTGCTACAAATATTTTTGTATCTGAAACAGTAAATATGGATTACTATATGTTGCTATTTTAAAAAGAGGAAAAATTAAAGGTACATAAAAATATGCTCAGCGTCAGTAAACATCAGGCAAATATATATCATTTCCTTTCTTTTTTAAGTAGACTCCATGCCTAGTGCAGAGCTCAACATGGGACTTGAACTCATGACCCTGAGATTAAGGCCTGAGCTGAGATCAAGAGTCAGATGCTTAACTAACTAAACCACCTAGGTGCCCCTATATCATATTTTCTTTATCCATTCATCCTTTGATGGTCATTTAGGTTATTTCCACATCTTGGTTATTGTAAATATTGTTTCAGTGAACATGGAGATGCAGATATCTTTTTGAGATAGTGATATTGTTTCTTTCAGATAAATACTCAGAAATAGAATTGCTGGGTCACATGGTAGTTATACTTTCAATTATTTAGGATCCTTTACACTTTTTTCCATAGTTAAGGTACCAATTTTCATTCCTACCAATAATGCACAAGAGTTCCCTTTCCTCTACATCCTTGCTAACACCTGTTATCTCTTCTCTTTTTGATAACCATTCTAACAGGTATAAAGTGAAACATTACTGTGGTTTTATTTTGCATTTCCCTGATGATTAGTGATGATATATGTCAATTGTATCTCAATAAAGCTGGAAACAATTTAATCAAAACACAAGAATGAGTTGGTAAACCCATGATTGTAATTAAAACATTTAGCATGCCTCTATTGTTATATATTAATTAAAAATCATGAAAGGTATAGGCAATTTAATGACATATTAACATGTTTGCTCATAAATCTATATTTATTCAAATGATTTTATATTCCTGATTACACTTACATTGACAATTTTCCAAAACAGTCATAACTTAGGTAAATAAACACTTTCCATATTTTGAAGTTCAGAAATAACCATTACCATAATTATCATGGACCTGAAAAAGAACAATGAAAATAAATAGTAAAATATTTCAATTAAATTACAAAGAATGTTGGGCACCTGAATGGCTCAGTTGTTGAGACTCTGCCTTTGGCTCAGGTCATGGTCCTGGGGTCCTAGGATTGAGTCCTGCATCAGGCTCCCTGCAAGATAAAGAGTCTATGCCTATGTCTGTGTCTTTCATGAATAAATAAATAAAATTTTTAAATAAATAAATAAATAAATAACAAAGAATGTTAAACCCAGAAGTAAATATTTTGAAAACAAAATTAATGATAGGTAATGATGGGTTTTATATATATATATATATATATATATGTGGAAATTAAACACAGTTAAAACTAAATGACAAAATTGTCTAATAACCAAGCTCAAGGGACATCAGAAAAATTTGGAGGTAAATGTACAAATTTCATTTTAAAATGTATGTTGAAAAAAACAACAAATAAATTCATTAGCAAAACAATATAATTAACAAACATAATCACTGATTTTTGTTTGCTTGTTTAATATCCGTAGATTAGGTAACCCTGGGTAGATATAATCAGAAACAAACAAAAAACAGAGTTAACTGCTAAATGATGAATACTTTGTAACTATTATTATCTGTCACTCCAGCTATAATACATTGAAGTTAATTTTTGTAGAAAGTATAAGCTGCATTCCATATCTATGTCATCCTTATTCTTGAATATGGACTCTGGTTTTTCAATATTACCATTAATTAGAAGAGTATCTTTTCTCCATCGAATTGCCTTTGCACCTTTGCCAATGATCAAGTAACTAAACTTGTGTCAGTCTATTTCTGGGTTATTTATTTGATTCTAGTGATCTGTTTTTTTCACCAATTACAAGTTGTATTGATACACTATGGCTTTTAATTATTGAAAGCAGGTAGTGTTAGTATTCTAAGTTCTTCAGTATTTCATTGGCCATTCTCAATCTTTTGTGCTTTCATATAGATTTTGAATCCATATGTCATATAGATATCATCATACCTACAAAATAGCAGGGTTTTTGATTTAGGATAATCTCCCCTTTAAGTCTACGTTCTTTTTGTTAGAAGCTTGCTGGCTCCTTCAGCTGTGATGAATTATGAGGGTATGTCCTTTGTTTCCTCTTCCCATGTGATACAGTTCCATCTCCTTTATATTTTTCTCTTTTTCTGGAACAATTGTTAGTTTCTATTAAGGCCCAGATATAGGGACATAAGTCTCAATATAGACTTTATGGGCCTCCTACACTTACCTGGAAAGTGAACCACAGAAAATTAAATAGTAATTAGGTTCTAATTCACGTCCCTCTTCACTGAAGGTCAGAATAAGAAATCATGCCTTTTGAAATGAAAGGGAACCTAAAACCACTTGTGATTTAGAGTAAAAAGAAACATTTTCTTGCAATCTGGTTTAAGCAGAACAGGCTATGTTTTGAATATTCTAATATAGAGCAAATTATATTTATGCATGTCATGTGCATGCTGAAACTAAGAAAAATTAGTATAAAAAACAGCAAGTTAAAACACTAAAAATAAGAATATATATAAAAATATTTTAAAACATCAAGTCATGTGAGAATGTTTTTGCTTCTAACATTAAAGTACGTATTTTGATCCGTTGCCATGGAGTACACAGTTTTAGGATGCAATAGCAAAGTAAAGTTAAAATGGATTACTTTTATCAATCTGAATGCATTTTGATACAATTAAATGGCAAAACTAAAGAGCTGTCACTTATCCTGGACAGGTAACATTAGTTATCTCCTTGAAAACATTTGTAACTCATGACAACACACTTACTTCCTAATTAGCATCACAAATTTAGTTCAGGAAAAAAGAAACCTTAAGTATTGGAATCCCAAATTTATAGATGCTAAATATTTCAGCTGCTACTATTTAATATTTAAGCAATGTAGTCCCTCTTTAATAAAAAGCTTGCTAATGATAATTATCAAAAGTCAGATTTATTATCTTCATGTTATGTATAAATTAATTTACCCCGAAGTTCTCTTGAAGCTGCTTGTTCTCCTGTATCTTCTTACGATGTTGTCTTTTTATTGCTTATTTTTATTTCTATTTCCTAGTAATGGTAATAAAACTCTTTTAATGAAACAATTTTCTAAAATTTCATGTTGATATTTCCAGTGAATATCAGTTGTAGCAGTTTAGAGGAAAATAGTAACAATTCAATATTGCATTTATTATCATCATTAAAACATTTGACATTTTGCACATATAAACTATGTTAACATCAAATTAAATATTTTAATTCAGAACATTTCCATAGTATCCTTAGGCTACTACTCACTATTTGGAAAATATATTTTAGATTTCTGCCATTTGTGATTTATTCTGTTCTCCAAAGCAAAAATTGAAGTTGTGTATTAAATTCAGTCTTAGCCAATCTATTTTATGCAGGCATATTTGAAAATGCTACAATGAAATTGGAAGCAAATATCACATTGGAATGTTTACAGGCTCAACATGTGAAATATCCTTGGAAAGTCGTTCAGAAACTGCTAGAAGATAATAACTTTGCTATGAAAGTGACTATAAAATTAGTCATAGCAGAGGTTATAGACCATTTGGCAACCATCCTAAAAGGAAAGCGAGGTCAAATATTAAACTGCATGAAGCTAGGAAATCTCACCAATAAACATTTTCAAGGATATGAAAATAAAGTATTAAAATTGACTCCTACTATTGCAATTACTGAATATTCTAGTATATATTCATAGTAAAAGCCCAATATAAATGCTGAATTGTGCCCCCTTCTCCAGTTCATATGTTGAAACCATAACTTCAATGTGACCATATTTGGAAATAGGTCCTTTAAGAAATAATTAAGGTTAAATGAGGTCATAAGGATGGGCCTCTAATCTTTTAGGCGCTCTTATAGGAAGACTAATAAGAGATTTCTCTCTCCACCCATGCAGAAAGAAAAGGCTGAATGAGCATCATACAAGATGGCAACCATCTACAAACCAAGAGAACACGCCTTAGAAGAAATTTATTTGCCAGCATCTTGATTGGGCTTCTCAGACTCCAGAGCTGTGAGATAATATTTCTTATTTAAGTCACATCATCTACAGTACTCTGTTATGGCAGCTTGAGCAGAATAGTAGAACAAATTATACTAAACTTGAGTTTTAAAAATTAAACATATTAGTATGTAAAACAAAAACAAAAACAAAGCCTTGATTTCCAGCTAGTATAAATGTACTCAGAATTTTTGTGTTACTCATTCTACAAAATCTAACAAATGTTGCTTACATACACTTTGAAAAATATTTCAAACAAATTTCTTTTCATTGAAAATACCTTATACAAGTTATACTTATAAATAAATGTTCTGGATCCATGAATCTAGAAAGAAAATGAGAAATTTCCTTTCTCATTAGCAATAAAAATGGCAATAGAATGAAGGAGCAAGGAATTAAAAGGATTGCTAGAGTTCTAGAAAGAAACTGAGAGGTATTATTTCTCGAAATCCAGATTGTTTGGTTCTGAGCCGAATGACATTATGAAAGCAACAAGTAGAAAGAAATAAGAATTAGCCATAAAAATTGCCAGATATATCTGATCCCTGGACTAAGGACTCTGTCTTCTTGCCTACTTCTCTCAGGGAGACTACTCTGCTCTACTAGTGAGGCCCTGAATAGTGACAGGAGTCCTGATCTCAGTTTGCCCCTTCTGGATTGGAACTCCCATCCTGAGAGTCAGACTAAGAGCAAGCAAAGCCTGATGTCCTTGGCCTGCCATGTCTAAGTTAGGGCTTCTACCTTACAAAGAGAAGCTAAGTGAAAGAAGAAAGTGACACCTGGGTGGCTCAGCGGTTGAGTGTCAGCCTTTGGCTCAGGGTGTGATCTCGTTATCCTGGGATTGAGTCCCATATCGGGCTCTTTGCATGGAGCCCGCTTCTCCCTCTGCCTTTCTCTCTTTCTGACTGTCATGAATAAATAAATAAAATATTTTAAAGAAAGAAAAGAAAGAAGAAAGTGTCTTACATCTCAGCTATACCCTCCCAATATAAGGCTTCTGCAACGTGGGGCTGAAGGTCATAAGACATGCTGGTCACCTGGTCCTCTCACAAGAACCATCCCTATAGACTGGGACCTGTAGAGGGGGAAGGGAGCCCCATATTTTTGGCTATGTCGGCCTGAGTAAAACTTCCATCACACTGAGATGAGGACAGTATAAATCAAAGAAGGAGCATAAAAGATGGATTTAAGGCAGGAAAAAGTGGAAAATCATCTGAAACTATATTGGCAGAGGAAAATGAGCTCAACTATTCAGTAAGGTAGGTAGGTCTGGTGATTCAGACGAGCATAGGTCCTGTTACAGTATTTGAACAAAGATGAGACTGACTAAAACCTCCTTCCTACCCAGAATTTTAAAGTTATTAATAAAATCTGACTAAATGAACATTATAGTAATGGGAGAATTCTGGGTCACTAATAGCAGCTAGGAAAAAATTTGAGTAAATGAAGGACCTTTGATCATACTGAAATAGAAGAGAAAAAATATCTCATTCTGTAAAAATACTAGCTATTTTTTTTGTATAATCAAATATAGTGATTAATCCTAAGAATAGGAGGAAGAACCCTGGAAAGGACTGAAGATAGATTTTAAATGGTTTGATTCAAATGGGGATTTGGATTCAGAATATATTGTATCTAGTGGAAACTATATAGATTTATATGGATTGCCATATGTCTTGCCTCAAAAGATGATAACTAAGCTACATTCATATTACTCTATGGCAGCTCTACTTTATGTTGCTTTCCAGAGGACACTAATTTTTTGTATTTGTTTGTTAACTAACTCCCTATTTCCTTTCCTTTTAAAAAAATGATTTTGAGAGAGAGAGACCATGCACAAGTAGGCTAAGTGGCAAGTAGAGGGTTAGAGGGAAGCAGGCCCTCTGCTAAGCAGAGACCTTGATGCGGGGCTTGATCCCCTGACCCTGGGATCATGACCTGAGCCAAAGGCAGATGCTCAACCAACCAAGCCACTCAGGTGCCCCTTATTTACTTTCTACTATGATAGTCATTCAACAAACATGCACTCACTGCTTAACTAGAGCAAGTGCTACATAGGATAAAAAAGATCTGTCTGATATATATAAACTAATAAATATAATATAAATATTTAGAAAATCTCATAAAAATCCAATTTGAGGAGTATTGCCTGGGTACAATTACATGTTTGAAAACAGTAAATACATTCTAAAATACTCAAAGACAGAAAAAAATTTAAGTTGTGATACTTTGTGCTAGCAAAAATGGACATGAGTCCCAGTATTTGCATTTTTATCATGTCCTTTTCACCTCAATATCATTTTGAGATAAATTAGACATGCCACACATGTGCAAGTATTAAGAATTATAATAAAGGTGATATAGGACAGCTAGTTCCCTTTGTAACTATGAGGTGGCAAATGTAGACCTTAGTTGTTATGGCAACCTTCAATTAATGACAGTATCATCAAAGTCATCTCTCCACAATATTTAATAAGTTATTTCCATTAAACATGATTGAATGTTCCTTTCTGAATCCAATGACACAGTTGAAGTTAAAAGCCACTTTTTAAAAAATGAAAATAGATATATCCTCAATTGTTTAATGGAGAAAAATCCTTCAAAAACTTTCCTTAAATTCAAAATTTTGTAAAGACAGCTGCAGCTATGTTGTTAATAAAATATTAATAGCTTCTCTGTAGTTAAGCTTTCAAGTAGATTTATGGATCACTATGGATTTTCCATTAGGCTAGTGGGGACAGATTTGATGATGATGATGATTATGATAATTCAGATTACTGACAGAAAATTATGCCAATATTAGAAATGTTAATTGACATATAAAATACTAACAGATTAATTTTATTTTTATAAAAATAATCCTCTCCAAACTCTCCAAATCCTCTCCAAGCCCACTAACATAAACAAAAAGTTGAAAATCCAAAGATGATTATTAACAATGGATGTAGTGTCAAGAACTAAAACTTGAATTTATAATTATTATTTATAGAATGACTTTTCATATATTACCTCAAATCCTCAACATATATAAAGTAGATGTTATTAATCCCATTTTATAGATTTGGAAAATGAGACAGCAGAGCTAAAATTAGAGTAATATTTTAAAGGCCACACAATGAGTATGTGAGTAAGAACAATTCTGTCTAATGCCAAAATCTGTCCTCTTCCCATCAGCCTATGTTCTCTTCTTATGGTGTAAAATAATATAATAACATTTATAAATCTTCAAACTACTATCATAAAATTTCATTGTTTTTATTTCACTATCTGCTGAATGATAAAAATGAACATTTCAGTTTATTAGCTGTAAGCTAATAATGCTTCAAGCTTAAGGCTCAGTCCCTAAAATCTCCTTGGAGCACAACCCAGGATGATGTAAAAAGTAACTGGAGCATGATTAGAAAAGAAAATATTCTTTGATTCAGTGATCAGCAATGTGAACCTTGGGAAAGAAAGTAAAAGCTACAACTTGAATAATAGGATTGTTTAGTGGCACAGATGTAAATAAAGTCTAAGAGGAAAATATCTTGCAAATGATGGCAATTGGGACAGACTCCTCTTTTGTCTGGGATTCCCAGAGATTCTAAAGTACCACTCCAGTCCATTTAGACCTTAAAAATTTGTTTAGTTTTTTTAAAACAATTTTTTTTAGTTATTTTGTTCTTACATATTTTCAGTGTAATTATTTCTTCCTTCCATGATCTTCCCAAAGTGAAACAGTTTGCATGTCTCTTTCCATAGAGAGGCTGATTATCATTTGAAATTCAGTTCACCTAGTAAACTTGTGACTTTAGCACTTTGATAGTTCAAAAAAATATGATTTGGAAGGTTTTTTAGTTTTTCAAAATCAATTTTAGTTTAAGAATGATGTTCCCTTGTGCCATTTTAAACCCAAACAAAACACTTGATTTCTTATATAGTAGTTTAGTGTTACAGCTCTTCTAATGAATAGATGTTCATTAACATACATGAACTAAGGAACTCCTACAAACTAATAAGTCACACCACATCTTAAGCAGCTAAGTCTAAGAGTTTCAATCAAGAATTATTACATAAAATAGAGGGCAACAAAATGGCTTAATAGCGAAAACCTTAGGAAATCTGATTTTACGTGGATTTTAAGCTTTCAACTTAAAATTCAGCTTAATGTAACAGTATGTTACATTAAATTCTATTATCCTACTGTGTAAAGATGACAGCATGTCCAGCTATATTTAGTGAAAAGTGAAGTGAAATTTGTTGAGTGATTACTACATCTAAGAAACACTGTATGATTTATTCTTTTTAATTCTTGGTACAAAGAGATTGTTTAGATAATGTTATATCACTTCTATAGATGTGAAAACTGAAGCAACAAGAATGTAATCATATAACTAGAAAGTTGTGAAGAAAATATTCAAATTCATACATTTTGATGCTACAGATGTTTATAACAGTCTGCTCTTCTACAATTGGCAAATATACATGTTCCTATATATGCGTATGTGTGTGTATCTACAATAAATAATCATATATATAGCCCAGTATATAGTCCACACATATAGTCACACACATATGTATATCATCTATATCTGTATCTATATATGCTTATCTATATCCATGTATTATAAAATATATCCATAAAGGAATCTGGAAAGATTAATCGGGCTTCTGGTACACTTTAATTACCTTTATAAGAGCAATTATTTCTCCCTAAACCAATATCCCATTTTCTTTCATTACAATCCCTTATCAAACTCTCCCGATCTCTTATTTCTCGTACTTCCATTCTCCATGTCCATCTTCACTCTTTGTGTGCATGTCTCCTGATGACTACTTTACCTACCATCAGTTGTCTCTTAATCATGGGATTCATCTCAGCTCACTTTATCAGTGAGCTTTTTTTCAGCCCTTTGCTTCTCTACTGTCTTATAAATGAGCAGAAGATTTAAAGAAGAAACAAAAGGAGAGGTGGACAGGGAAGAGACAAATATAAAGACTTAAGGATGCAAAGATAAATCAGTTTTTAAAAATACTTCTCATCAGGATAAAAAAAAATGTGACTTTTGCTAGTAGGAACTTTTTATTCCACAAGAAATGCAGATTATTCAGCTAAAAATTCAGGAAGAGAAGAGTTATCATAAGGGTTTATGTAAAGCAATAATGAAAACAAGCTCAGGCTAATTCAACAAAAACTTTATGCTCCAAAGAGTATGAGATTAAAGGGTCATGCTAAAATCTGAAGAAATTCTGGAACCTCAGTAATTAGAATCTGCCAATGTTCATTCAAGCAATACTGCTTTTAATTTGATTGAGCTGTTCTTTTCATATCTATCTCTAGCTTGACCCTTCTGTTCACCCTTCAACTAACATGTGACTTTACCTCTCTCTACTGTGTATATGTTATTTACTGTGATGTAACTTACTTAAAATGTTTTCTTAATTATAATTTCAGCTAATGTGGGATTGGATTAAGTGACCACTCCCTCCACTTTTACTTCATCCTAATTTAATTAATTACCTCTTCAACAACTCTATTTTCAAGTGAGATCAAATCTAAGGCATTAGGTTTTAGGACTTCAACTTATCTTTCTGGGGGGAAACACAATTTAATCCATAACACCATGGGAGTTTGTACATTATGGCTTCCCATAGAAGGAACCATAGTGTTGGTAGGATCAATAAGTGAATCATGTTTATAGTTCATTGTTCATAGCATAATGAAATATTTGCAATGGATTATTTCAATAAAACTGGGCTTCCTATAAGCCTTAATTTATACTATCATTCTTGGTGTAATTTAAAAAAATAATTCCAGGATCTTTTAGGTTGTTTAATAATATGGGAACTTTTTATTTACTTATTTTTAAATGCATCTTTTTGATGGACATTGGGCCACACTGTTTATATACATTAATTTTATTTATCAAAATGCACCTGTAACAACATAATGCTATTTTCCTTGTTTTGATGTATTTACCTATTGAATAACTGGATGAACATCACAATGTTGATAACAGTGAGGTAAGATTTACAATACATATTTTTTATTCTATTGTTCATGATTCCTTTTGCCAAATGAATTCTTACTTATCTTTTAAAATCTAAATTGATATTTGTATCTTGTTTGCAGCTGGCGTCAACAGTAATAACTAAAGTCCATTTCTCTGAGAAACAGTATATATCAGTATGACAAGAATTTAATGTCAGATAAATGTGTGTTTTAGTTCCATATTCAACCACTTAATAATTTTGCAATATTAGACAAATTACATAATTCTGAGCATAGATTTTCTACTTTATAAAATAGAAATACAATCCTATTAGAATTAAACAGAGATTTGCACGGGCTAATCAAAGTGCCTGTAAATGGAGGAATTACAAAATACATAAGAGCTCTTATTATTGTTGTTGTTATTATTATTCCATATCGATGCATTATGAATTTCCCATAACTTACCAATGTCATCGTAATCTTATTTACATGATTTTCATTCCCAAAGAACAAGTCGAGTTTTAAATTGGTCTGAAAAATAATCAGTAAGTTGAGCTCTGTATAATGAAAGTTAATTCCAATAGTTATTAATGTATATCACTCAGATTCACATTCCACCATGAATCACAACCATCTCAAAATATTATTGCAAATTTGCAGTACTTTGAGCCATCCTGCTACAAAAGTCTTACTATAAATTAATAAGCAAAAGCAAATACATTATATGTATATAAAATATATAAATATACATACATAGAGATATTATATATAAGGCCATTTGAAAGTATATAATAGGAAATGTTAGTTTTTGATTTCTGCTCTATTCTAGTTTCTAAGTAAGATGTTACTAATATAAGAATTAATATGTTTTACTGCCAATTTAAATAAATTTTATTTTTTACTTTTTAGATGGAAAATCAAGGATTTTATATCATTTTCACTATCTGTGGTACAAGATGCCTGCACTCCACCCAATGGCATTACTGAATACTATTGAGATTATTAAAAGCAGCCTGGAAATTTTGCCACAAGCCTCATGGAGTAGTAGCATAGGAATGTTTCCATGACAACACTCTAACCACTCTTTCAGAATGTACTTGTAGATGTTCATATTTTGTGATGAGAAAATATAATAACATTTTTACCTCAAAAGGTTGTTTAAAAATTGTCAGTCTTATCAATTTTCACTAATATCACCTGAATTTTTTTAAACTTTACATTTAAGATACCTTCCTTATAATAAATATACTTTAATAATAAATATACAGGTACTCCTATAAAAAACTGCATTTAATATGGGTTCATTTTTGCAGCTAATAATAAGTAGATTGCACATAATTCTAGTTGGTTCTGATAGCTTTAAGTGTTACTATTCAAGCAATAAATGTTATTCAGGAGTTTAAATTAGGGCTTAAAACCTGTAATCTAATTATTGGAAAGATATTATTTTTCAAGTTACATTTTAAATGTTATATTTGTTAATATTTTGCAATATCATCAAATTTTAACTACTCAGGCATTGTTTAAAAATCCAAATTAGGATTGTATAAAAAAATAGTAGTATCTAAAGATCCTGAACTCATCAACTCCCACGAACCCACCACATCTACATAAGGAACAATTCCCTCTGAAAAACACTAGAAAACTAGCTAAATAGCTGGCAGGCTTCATGTTTACTACCTTTCTAGAAGCTACAAAGGTTTTCTTAGGATTTGGAGGCTGGGGGTATGCCATCACTGTGCTTTCCCTTGGCCTTGCTGCAGCTCACCAGCACCTCCCAAAAGGAGCTGTATACTTGTCTGGAGCTGCAATTTTTGCATCTATTGCCCAGGGGTCACTTTCAGATTGCTTGGTCTGGAGACTAGCAGCTTATGATCCCAAAGGACTCTATATATTTGTACACTTTAAAAGCTTTAACCTGAAGTTCTGGCTTCCAATCAGCCTGAAATGAGATGCTGACTGAAATCCTTCTCTTGAGAACACTGACAGGTCTTGGCACAAATTCAACAACTGGGGCCTAACAAAAATAAATCAGGCTACTTAGATAATCATGAAGGTTTAGGAGACAATAAAGGGTTAAGGCAGTCTTAAATAATAAGTTCCATCTCCTACATGAGGCCATTCCTTCAAGCCTAGAAGATATAACTGTTTTACTTTGTACATAAAAACAAACATGGAGTCAAACAAAATGAAAAAAACAAACAAAACAAAACAAACAAACCAGGAAAATATGCCAAACAAAAGAACAAGGTAAAACCTCAGAAGAAATACCTTCATGAAACGGAGATAAGTAATTTACCTAATAAAGAGTTCAAGGAAATGGTCATAAAGATGCTCCCTGAACTCAGGAGAAAATTAGGTGAGCACAATGAGCACTTCAACAAAAAGATATAAAATATAAGCAAACGCCAAAGGGAGTTCACATAGCAGAAGAATGCAGTGATTGAACTGAAAATTACAGTACAGAGGTTCAACAACAGACTAGATGAAGCAAAAAAACCCAAAAGGATCAGTGGTCCAGAACACAGCAGTAGAACTCACCCAAACAGAAAAGAGAGAGAGAGAGAGAGAGAGAGAGAGATTTATAGAGTGAAGATAGTTTAAGGCATTATAGAACATCATCAAGTGAAACAGCATTCACATTATAGGGAATCTCAGGATGAGAAGGAGAGAAAAAGGGCAGAAAACTTGTTTGAAGAAATAATGACTGAAAACTATTCTAAACTGAGGAAGAAAACAGACATTCAGATCAGGAAGACCAGAGAGTTTTACTGAAGATGAACCCTAAGAGGGCAGCCCGGGTGGCTCAGTGGTTTAGCACTGCCTTCAGCCCAGGGCGTGATCCTGGAGACCCAGGATCGGGTCCCACGTCAGGCTCCCTGTATGAAGCCTGCTTCTCACTCTGCCTGTGTCTCTGCCTCTATTTCTCTCTCTGTGTCTCTCGTGAATAAATAAATAAAATCTTAAAAAAAAAAAAAGATGAACCCTAAGAGAGCCACACTAAGACATATTATAATTAAAATGTCAAGAGCTAAAATACAGAATCTTAAAAGCAGTAAAACAATGTGTTTCAAACAAGGGAACCCTCTTTACACAAATGTTTCAGTAGAAACTTTTGCAGGTCAGAAAGGAGTTTAATGGTATATTCAAAGTGCTGAAAGGAAAAAAAAATAAATTCACCAAGAATACCTGGCAAAGTTATAGATCAGAATTGAATGAGGGATAACTAGTTTTCCAGGAAATCAAAAGCTGTGAGAGTTTATTGCCACTAAGCTAGTTGTAGATAAAATGTTAAATAATATTCCATGTTCATGGATTAAATGAGTTAATATTGTTAAAATGTTCATGCTTTTGAAAACAATCTACAGAATTGATTCAATCTCTATCAAATTCAAAGGATATTTCTTCACAGAAGTAGAACAAACAATTCTGAAATTTATATAGAACCACAAAATATTCCAAGTAGCCAAAGCAATCTTGAGAAAGAACAAAACTAGAGACGTCATATTTCCTGATTTAAAACTATATTATAAAGCTATAGTACTCAAAACAGTATGGTACTGGCATAAAAGAGACAAAAATTAATAAAACAGAATAGAGACCTCAGAAATAGACCCATACATATATGGTCAAGTAATTTATGACAAAAGAGTCAAAAATACACAATAAGAAAAGGACAATATTTCAACAAATGGTGTTGGGAAAACTGGACAGCCACATGCAAAAGATAAAACTAGAACACCGTCTTATACACATGCAAAAGATGAAACTAGAACACCGTCTTATACCATACACAAACATGAACTCAAAATGGAGTAAAGACTTGAAAGTAAGCCCTGAAACCATAAAACTTCAGAAGAAAACATAGTAATTTCCTTGACATTGGTCTTGGCAATGATTTTTTTGGATCTGATTCCAAAAGGAAAGGTAACAAAAACAAAAATCAACAGGTGAGACTACACCAAATCAAAAAGTTTTGCAAAACAAAGGAAGCCATCAACAAAACAAAAATGCAGTCTATTATGTGGGGAAAAGTATTTGCAATCATATATCTAATATAAGGGGGAGAGGGGAGGTTAATATCCAAAATATATTTTAAAAGTATATAAATGATAAAAACAAAAATCCACAATCTTATCCCACTTTCTAAATTTATTTGGGAGTAATAGGTGAGTGAACAGTAAAAAATTGTATTTGAAGGAAGAACCACATATTAGGTACCTAAAACAACAGAAATTTATTATTCCGATAGTTCTGGAGGCCAAAAGTCCAAACCCAAGGTTTCAGTAGGCCTGGTTCCTCTGAGGACTGTGCTGTTCCACGCCTTTCTCCTACCGTCTGATAACTGTGGGTATTCCTTGGTTTGTAGATGATGGTTTTCTTGTGTTTTTGTATCATCTTTCTTGTATGACTCTTTTTCTTCACATGGAATTCTTTTTTTTTTTTTTAAGATTTTATTTATTCATGAGAGACACACAGAGAGAGAGAGAGAGGCAGAGACACAGGCAGAGAGAGAAGCAGGCTCCACACAGGGAGCCCGACCTGGGACTCAATCCCTGGTCCCCAGGATCACCCCCAGGCCAAAGGCAGCACCAAACCCCTGAGCCACCTGGGCTGCCCATTCACATGGCATTCTTTATATGAGGACACCAGTGATACAAACTAGGGTTCTACCTACTCTAATATGATCTCATCTTAATTCTTTATGCAATATTTCCAAGGTCCTGGTGGTTAGAACTTTGGCATATAGGTTTAACCCACACAATTCAATCCATAACAGGAATCTGATTTCAGGTGAAATTTCCTAATCAAATGTTACAATTAATAAAGCTGATTTTTCACCTTTAAATACCCTCCTTGACTATTTTACAATTACATCACAACCTGCAGAGGTAGAAAGGAAGTGATTGCATCCACAACTCCAACCATGGACACCTAAGTTCTTGAAGATCTGAAGACCTGCAACTGTTCGAGTCCAAAAAGCATAACCATGGTCTCGATATATATCATATTTCAAACTTTGGGTATAATTGATAGTTTCATTACATCAGATGTGGCTGTTAGAAAAAGGGTATTTATAAAATTGGTAATGAGGCCTGTTTTCAAAAAGATGTTATTTATTCAAATGTATCTTCTGTAAGTATTATTATCTTTTCCAGTGGGAGAAATCTGTCTGTTGGCAGTTTCTTTGTATTCAATAATTGTCTTCCAAATGCCAGAAGTATAGCTGATTTCTTTTCTGTGTCATAAACTTACCTTTTAATGACAAACACTGGCTGCCATTTTCTGATTGTTTTGAAAATTTATCACCTCTTTTGTTGTGCACTGCACTAGCTTAGCACTATTCCTACTAAAATGAGAAATAAAAAATGCTGCTTATTGTACTTTTAGTAGTGTATTGTAAGTATCCGATTTGAAATGTGATGATAATTTGAAACATGTATTTTAACATGGAAACATTTGTGTTCAACTTGTTTCCTTTTAACAAAAATATTACATATTTTAATTTCTTTTTAATATGTATTACAATTTTCATATTGTCTTAAATTATCTGCTAACTTAATATGGTGCATTATAATAATTCCTTCATGACACAGTCTTTCCTTAATTCTAAGATGTGCATTTTTAGCTTTTTTAAGTTTCAACTATTAGGATGTATCTTATAATTGATACAGAATTGCAATAGGAGACTTTATTTTCATTTTTTTCTCCTTCTCTTCATAACTGATGACAATATTAAATGGATCCTGTATCACACAAATAACAGTGTATTTGAATCAGGATGTTATAAATCATTCTTACAGTCCTTGCTTGAAAGTGATGAATTTATCCATTCAATTAATATTCCCACACTTCAAGATTACATGAGTATGGTGATCATATGTTCTGTTTTGCTCAGAAAACCTGAATTTTATGTCTATTTTTCAATGATAGCACATAATTTTATCCTCAAATGTATCATAGTTTGGATGAGAATTTATAGGTTTACCTGCACATAAGTGAGATTAATCTATAGTTTTTATTCAATATTATCTTTGTCAGGTTATGTCATAAACTTATGCTTTGAACTGGGTCACTTTCAGTTTTCAGAAGATGATACATATGTTTTTCAAATATATAGCTTCCCATTGTTTATACAATGTAGACCGAATTAAAAAATCATTATTTCTTCTGTCAGAGAAGCTTAAGATTGTCACCAAGAACATTATAGTTTGAAAATATCATGTAATAACTGGTACTTAAAATACAATCCTGAAAAGGACATTTTAGAATACAGTCTTCTGTTAAAAAATCTGTGACAAATTGATTATTTTGAGAAGATACACTAAGCTACAACTATGTCAGAGTAATTTATTCGGCTATATCTCCAAATCTAGAGAATGATTTACCAAAGAAAATGTCCAATAAATCTCTCCTTTATAAATTCATACAATCTAAAACAAGAGACATGTAAATGCAGATTCTCAAAAAAAAAAAATTCCCTTGTTTAGTTTTTCTCAAGGAAGAAATAAAGTTTTACTAAATGGATAGATTACCACTCCACTATATATACTAAACTTTAGTATAAAGTTTTTATGGGGTAAAAACATGTCAGAGTCTCATTAGAGAAAATGGCAAGTAGAGAGGATTGGCAGAATGTAAGCATAGCGTTAATCAACATGTTTATTTCAGGACTCAGAAAATGTGATCAAGGTAAGCTGCTGTAGGGTAAGAAAAAATAATTTTCCTTTTACTTTTCTAGGTTCCAGGCTGATACCACCCTATAATAGAAGACAGATTATTGGTGAAGTATAAACAGAAGTCTAATAACACATATACTTCCTATATACATGGGAGATGCCCAGGAAAACTGAGAGTAACTCAATGGCCCAAGTCACCACCCTAATTGCCACCTCCAGCTAAAGGCAAAAAGATGTTGGGGATGGAGGGAGGCAGTTATGAGAAATTACTGGGAAAAGCACAGTAAATAAGATTACGATTATTATGCAGATTTCTGTTGGTAAGAGTTTCTAGAGGTTTAATTATCTTCCTTTTCCTAGTACAGAGACAGCCTCACTAATGGAGATTTCCTTTTAAATGTAAGTGTGAGAGTTTCTTCTGTCTCTGTTGTTTTCATAAAAATAACCAGCTCAAGGAGGCTTAAGTAGTTCAGTCAGTTAAGTGTCTGCCTTCTACTCAGGTCATGATCTCAGGGTCCTGAGGTCAAGCCTGAGTTGGGCTCCCTGCTGAGCAGGAAGCCTGCTTCTTCCTCTCCTCTCAGCTTTTGTTCTGTCTCTATCAAATAAATAAATGAATAAAATCTTTAAAAAAGGGGGATCCCTGGGTGGCTAGGCCATATAGCACCTACGTTTGGCCCAGGGCGTGGTCCTGGAGCCCCGGGATCCAGTCCGACATCCAGCTCCCTGTATAGGGCTGCTTCTCTCTCTGCCTGTGTCTCTGCCTCTCTCTCTCTGTGTGTGTCTTTCATGAATAAATAAATAAAATCTTCAAAAAAAAAATCTTAAAAAAAAAAAAAAACAGCTCAAGATAGTCCTTATGCTAAAGAGTCATATAGTGGAGTGGCAAATTCTCCTCCCAGGAGCCTCCTGTCACTACCAGGAGATTTGTTTTCACCAGCACCTAGGACCTTTAAGGACAAAAGGTAACAAGTGCATTTTCCAGTAACATAAGAAGTACAACGCATAAAGGAGTAGAATACAATTGCTTAGTGTCTCAGAGGGGTAGCAAAGGAACTACTCTGAGTATTAGGCAGTCCAAACTCACAGGACATCATTTAAGAACAGAGAGGAACATGCAGGACAGTACTTACAAGTGTGCCTCAAATATCCTAGGGTAAATCTTCTATCTATCCTGATAAACAGATTTTTAAAATGAAAAGACTATTTACTTACTAAGACTCACTCCCCTACTGACCTGTAATCACAAGAAAAACTCAATGCAGTTTTGATTAAAAGTTCTGCAATCATTAGAGCAAATGACTCCTCCAATTCTAAGGCATTGCAGATAGGACAGTTAGGAATGGCAAGTGGCATAGTTGTTCTGTGCATCCTAGCAGAGGAAGCGATGTTTTATACGTGTATGGACACACATTCTGTCATCAGCAGAAGATGGATTAGTGGCAGGAAAACATCAGTGATAATAAAAGAGCCGATGTTGGTCAGGATTCACTGTGAATAGAAACTAGCTGGAAGACTAGCAGTAATATTAGGATGTAGCGGACCAAGTAGGTGGGAATTTGGGATTAGATCCCAAATAGTATTGCAATACTATTCATATGGTTGACCAGGCTCCTGTGACCAAACTATACACTTGTTTTATACACCACGTATATACTTTCAAAACTCTAAGAATCGCTCTAATTTCAAAGTTCTAATGCTTACTAACCTAACTACAATAAGATTTAAACATAGCTATATCAGGGAACGCATTAACATTTTAATTTACCTAAATGAAAATGCTTTAAATCTGATTTTTCTTGTCTTTTCTTTTTTTTTCTTTTCTTTTCTTTTCTTTTTTTAAAGATTTTATTTATCTATTTATGAGAGACACAGAGAGAGAGAGAGAGAGAGAGAGGCAGAGACACAGGCAGAGGGAGAAGCAGGCTCCACACAGGGAGCCCATGTGGGACTCGAGCCCAGGACTCCAGGATCACGCCCTGAGCCAAAGGCTGAAGCTTAACCGCTGAGCCACCCAGGCATCTCTAAATCCAATTTTTCTTAATAAATTCTCTTATGTTAACAATTTATCCTTGTTAAAAAGAAACAACAGGTCTAAAAGGGAGTCACTTATGATAAGGGCCACCAAGACTTAATACCTAAGTTAATTGCAGTGTCAGCCTCTCCTAGGAGTGGAATTTCAACCCAATTAGTCTGGAATTTGTGATCGGTGCTAGTGAGGTAATTGCATGATAAGACCTCTGCCCTTCCCTCCAAGAGTAGGTGACCTTCTCCTTAGCTAATCACTTCTTTGTCCCACTCAGTTTCTGCCTATAAAAGCCTTCCATTTTGTACACTCCTCAGAGTACCCTTCTATTTGTAAGATGTGTTGTCGCCCAATTCATAAATCAATGACCAAAGCCAATCAGATCTTTAAATTTACTAGGTTGAATTTCCGTTCTTTAATACCTCTCGATGCACAGTAGAACAATTTTTTCATCTAGCTATCATCTCTCTATCTATCCATCAACTATATCTCTTTTAATTGTATTTAACACACTAACGTCACCTTTATTTATTGTTTTTTGCTTGAATTTTCCAAACTGCTGAATTGGGATCCTCAATTTTTTTTTAGTCTGTTATATTAGTAGATATTACCATATGTCACTTAAGTTTTTTACAGCTTTTATTTGACAAGATAGTGCTGATAATAGTTTTAATTATTAGTAAACCATTATAAAATTTTGGGTTATACAGGAAGGAAATTTGTGGAGCTTGCCAGGAATATGCCTGATTCAATTAAGAATATTTATTACTTAGCAAAATGCCAATCCATATACCTTTATTAGAGGCTATTTAAACATCTAAGTTCTAATTTAACAATTTAGCAACTTTGTTTATAGAAAAAGTTATGTATGAATGGAAGCAATATTTATCACCCCAAAATATGTCTATTGGGCATTTGGATTATTACAGGCTACTCACTCAAGAAACAGCAGATAGGAAAAGTTCTGAAAACTGTATATGAGCTATCCTTTTGTGAGAGACATTTACATTTAGAAGAGTAATCTTGGGACACCTGGGTGACTCAGCAGTTGAGCATCTGCCTTTAGCTCAGGGTGTGATACCCGGTCCCGGGATCAAGTCTCACACTGGCCTCCCTGCATGGATCCTGCTTCTCCCTCTGTCTGTGTCTCTGCCTCTCTCTGTGTATCTCATGAATAAGTAAATAAAATTAAAAAAAAAAATAGAAGGGTAATCTCCATTCATAAGGGTGTCTCCCTCTGTGTATCTGGAAAAGAATCTATAGAAACTCTCATCAATGGAGAAGGCAATGGCCTAACTCTAGGTAACAACCTTATCTTTGTTTATTGTGCTTTTCCTGATAGTTTGCTATACCTGGCTCCCCTGCCCCACCCCAACTCCACCCTGAAAAATCTTTTGCTGGAGATAATTTTGATAGCATTTCAAGTGCTGGCGTGGGCCATTTCGCGTACTAACTCAGTTATTCTGGGTATGTCTATGTATATAGGAGGTATATCTTTTATTAAACTTCTGTTTGTTTTTCTCCTATTAATGGTCTTTTATTGTAGGGATGAGTCTGAGGCCAAGAATCCAGAAAAATAAAAGGAAAATTATTTTCCTCCCCTACATCTACACATCTACATAAACATGTTGATTTATTAGAAGTGTCCATATGCCTAATGGAAATCCTGTGAACAATCTAAGTATGATGGAATCAAATGGTATATAAGGAGCAATATCATATGACTTCTAGAAGTAATACACTTTCCTAAATCAGTGTGACATTTTCTACTGTGCTTTCACTGCCACAATTTCAAGCCATATACTCTTTTAAAAATTTAAATTCAATTAATTTACAAATAGCATATTATTAGTTTCAGAGGTAGAGTTCAATGATTTATCAGTTTTATGTAACACCCAGGGCTCATTACATCACATGTCCTCCTTAATGACCATCACCCAATTACCTCATCTCTCCACTCCCCTCCCCTCCAGCAACTGTCAGTTTGTTTCCTATGATTAAGAGTCTCTTATGGCTTCTCTCCCTCTCTGAACTCATCTTGTTTTATTCTTCCTTCCCTTTCCCCATAATCCTCTGTTTAATCTCTTAAATTCCACATATGAGTGAGATTGAGAATTGTCTTTCTCTGATAGACTTATTTAACTTAGCATAAAATCCTCTAGTTCCATCCACATCATTGCAAATGGCAATATTTAATATTTTTTGATGGCTTAGTGTTCCATTACAGATAGATAGATGATGATAGATAGATGATAGATAGATAGATAGATAGATAGATAGATAGATAGATAGATAGATAGATAAAGGGCTAGTATCCAAAATCTATAAAGAATTTATCAAACTCAATACCCAAAGAACAAACAATCCAATTAAGAAATGGGCAGAAGACTTGAATGCCTCCAAAAGGAGACATACAAATGGCCAACAGACACATGCAAAAGTGTTCAACCTTACTTGGCAACAGGGAAGACAAACCAAAACCACAGTGAGATACCACCTCACACAGGTCAGAATGGCTGAAATTAACAAATCAGGAAATGACAGATGTTGGCGAGGATGAAAAGAAAGGGAACCCTCTTACACTGTTGGTGGGAATACAAGCTGGTGCAGCCGCTCTGGAAAACAATATGAAAGTTCTTCAAAAGGTTAAAAAAAAGAGCTGTCCTAGGACCCTGCAATTGCACTACTAGGTATTTACCCCAAAGACACTAATGTAGTGATCTAAAGCACCTCAACGTTTCTAGCAGCAATGTCCACAATAGCCAAAGTATGGAAACAGCCCAGATGCCCATTGACAGATGAATGGATAAAGAAGTAATTGGTAAGTAATATACCAATTACTTCTTAATTCCAAAGTCTAATTGTTTTTCTTTAATCCTCAACTTCCTTGATTTCTTGTAGCTTTAGAATATGTTTAATATTACTTTTTCTTAAATATTTTCTTAACTTTTCCTTCACCTCATACTAGCCTACTTCCCTCCCCCCCAACCCCCCCCCCCATCAATAATTGATTTTCCCCCTTGTTACCAAATGTAGCCATTGTCTTAGTTTTTTCCCTTCCTTCTAAAGAAAAAAGTCTCTCCAGGTTCTCTCAAGTTTTCCATTATGATCGCTATGTAAACTGATCATTTTCTCTGATTTTGAGATTCAGTCTTGCTGATAACTATTTGTTTCTTTCTCAGTTACTGTTGTTAAAACAGTTACTAATTGTTTTGATGCTTGTTGCCTCCCTCCCCCTCTTTCTGAGAATTAATCATTGGCGTTTCACTTCCTCTCTGTTTTCAGTACTTTTTCCTCACACTAACATTTCCTAGTTGGTGATCTTGTTTTAGCTACATTATTCTTCAGTTTTTTCACAGTGTTATTCTATACTTTAATTCTATACTCTTTTTTGCACAGTGAAGTTACATTATTTTTCCAAACTACCTAAGAATAATAAAATTATATAATACTAGAGATAGCAACCACATTAAAGCAAATATTGGCAAATCCCCTTACTGTTTGATGAGGAAATAAAAATAGCATTTAATAGCTTTATAATATAAATACATATTAGTGTCTTAGCCAGAGTTATAATCATTCCAGACTAGTATCTTTCTATTCCTACAAATTGGAACTTTATTTATTTATTTATTTATTTATTTATTTATTTATAGAGGGGCCAGGGACAGAGAAAGAGGGAGAGAGAGAATCTGAAACAGGCTTCACACGGAGTGTGGCGCTTGATTTCATGACCTTGAGATTATGACCTGAGCTGAAATGAAGAGTCAGATGCTTAACCAACTAAACAAAACAGGCGTCTTTGAAATTATATTTTTTGGGCAGGCCCGTTGGCCCAGCGGTTTACTGCCACCTTCAACCCGGGGTGATCCAGGAGATCCGGGATGGAACCCATGTCGGGCTCCCTGCACGGAGCTTGCCTCTCCCTCTGCCTGCCTGTCTTTCTCTCTCTCTCTCTCTCTGTCATGAATAAATAAATAAAATATTTTTAAAAAACTATATTTTTCTAAACTAGTCAAATGAACATTTCTAAATCCAGCATTATATACCTGAGCTGTCCAATAGGTTGACCAGTTGCTACATTTGGCTCCTGTGCTAGTGAATAGTGTGTTGTCTGAATTGAAATGTCCTAGGACCATACCTTATTTAAAATGCTTAATACAAACAAAAGAGAGCAAAGTGTCTCTAAGACTTTAAAGGCATTGATTATCCCATTAGAAATATGAATATTAATATAGGGTGAAGAAAAATATGTTTCACCTACTTCTTTTTACTTTTTGTAATGATTTAAAACTTTATATTTGGCTCACTTTTGTAGCTTAGGAATATAATTCTATCAGACAGTGTTTTCCTAGAAACTCCATGAGTTAATACTTTATATATCTCAAGACTTCACACAAAAAATTTCCACTCTAAGCAGACCAGCCTAGCTTAACATTTCAACATGCAGTAGTTCATATTATTGTCACGTATGCTCCTCTTTCCTATCATCGGCAATAACCCCTTGGATACATTTTTTTCCCCTTTCTTTATATGCATGTATTTATTTCATCAATGAGATTTTTTTTTTTGTTTTTTTTTTCCCTTCAAGAAGTAGAATTCATTTTTCCATTCTCTTGAATTATGACTTTCTTTGACCAATGAAATTCAGAGGAAGCAAAGTTGTGAGAATACCAAACCTAGGTCTTTAAAAGTTTTACAGATTCTATTTTCTCTTTCTTTGAATGCTGCCCCAAACACTAGCTGGGCAGATGCCCAGTCTAGTGTACTAAAGGATGAGAAACTCCCCTATATCAACCACCTGATATAGGTATCAGACACATGTGACTGGGGACATTTTGGACAACCCAATTGAAAATCAAGCCTTCATAAGTCTGCAGCCACACAAGTGACTCTATGTGATACCAGGAGAAGAACCATTCAGCTGAACTCAATCCAAATTGGTAACTCACTGAATCATGGAGAATTTGAGTGATTTCTTTTTAGCCTGTGACTGTTTTGTTATTCAATAATTGATAATTGGTACTACTTCATTCCTTTTAATACTCCAAACATAGCACTCCATTTAAACCTATTTGAACTGGTAAACTTCATGCAGACTTTTCTATTATTGCAGACCTCTGACTACCTTCCTTTAAATGAATTGATAAAGGGGCGCCTGGCTGGCTCAGTTGGTACAGCATGTGACTCTTGATCTCAGGGCTGCAGTTTCAAACCCATGGTAGGTGTAGAAGTTTCTTAAAAATAAAATCTTAAGAAAATAAAAATAAATTGATTGACATAATATTTGAATATGTGTAGGGGTTTTTTTCTACAATTTTAGAGTTATTTCACCAATATAACCTTTGTCTTCATAACTATGAAGTTTAGCTTTTTCCTGACAGAGTGTGAGATTGGTAACAGTGCTGGAATTCAGTTATGGCAGACATTGTAGATACTGTCTTTTGTCAGCATTACTCTATGTCTGGTGCATATATTAACTCTCAAAATTCTTGTCATTAAAAACAATTATACTTAAGAGGAATTGAATGATAGAGGTGCATAAGTTGTAGTAGTTCCAATAGAGACGTCAGTAGAGCTAGGATCTGAGAATAGCCCAATTATCTGATGCTAGAATTCATACTCTTAACCATTTCAGGCTAATATCTTCTTGTAAAACTACTGCATAACAAAGATCTTACCTAAGGGAAACAACATATTTTAAAGGAAATAGTTGATTTTGTCTAGATTCTAAACCAAAATTTTGTAGTCTTCTGTCCTCCCTACTTCCTACTATTTTTCCTTCTCATCTCTTTGCATAGTGTGATTTAGCAAGGCTCAGATCTAAGTTCCCAGATTCCCTCAATCAATATTAGATTTCTGAAGGAGTCCATACCTATAGTCTTAATTACTAATGTCAGTACTTCTCAAATTTATACCTCCTAATTAGGCTTCTCTGAGTTCCATCATCTTGCCAACTACATCGATCATAAATCCATGTGCTTCTGTCAATTTTCATTATACCATTCAAATAAAAGTGATTATCTTATCATCCCCGGCTTGACTGCTTGTTCAACAGCAACACTTTTAATATATTATCCATACTGTAACAAGATTTAGCTTTTAAAAATACTGATCTAATCACACCATCTTAACATTTAGCTGCTGAAACCCTTTTAAATATTTAATACATAGACTGTGTAGACTGGCTACTGTGTATTCCTCAACTTCAACATTTTCATTTCACCCATGTCTTTTTCACTTCTTTCTATCTACACTGGATTTTTATTTCCTCAAATAAGCCATGGTCTCCAACTGAATGGCTCTGGGCAAGTTGCTGCTTTTGCATTATAGAAATTACCATAAAGTAAAAAATAATAATAATAAATTACAGTAGTCTAAAATAAAAGTGTATTTTTATTTTACACAAAAGTGTAGTTTTATTTTAGAAAAAATAAAGGAAATAGACAAAAAGCAAGTTTTGTCTATTTCCTGCGGTTCTAGCTGCAAAGAAAATGGGAAAAGTAGTTGAAAGGGGATAGGTGAATTAGAGGAATCGACTGGCAGAAGTAAATCTTATTTTAGCATTTGCTATTAAGGTGTACTCCAAATCTGATGTTCTGACAGTTGAGAGAAGACTAGAATAAGCATAGATGTCCCCTATCCCTTGACCTGATATCTCTTAGCTATATAGAAATGAAACACAGAGAGGCGCCAGGCTGGCTTAGTTAAGCATCTGCCTTTGGCTCAGGTCTTGATCCTGGGATCCTGGGTTCTAGGATCAATCTCCACATTGGTGAGGGGGGAGTCTGCTCAGGAGACTTCCTTCTCCTTCTGCCCTTCCCCCTCTCCTGATCCCCACCCATACTCATGCTAGCTCTCTCAAAAAAAAAAAAAAAAAAGAAAAGAAAGAAAGAAAAGAAAAAGATGAAATACAGAATAAGGACCATCAGCTCACAGTCTTCATACTGGTGTTTTGAAGTGATTTTACAAATAATAACTTGTTATGGTAGTAAATGCAAGGAAAGAGAACACACCAAAGATATATTTGGTGAGAAAAAAATATTGAATTAAATTAAAAACATGTGAAAAGTCTCTGCTTAAAAAAAAAATAACCAGAAAAAAGTAACAACCACAAGAAAAAGTATAAAATATTAAAAAGTAAAAAGTAATATAAGTTATATAAGAGATAAATTATATTTTTTATGGAGAGAAATAAATAACAATAAATATTTTATACTCTCTTAGTAATATTAAAGTTTATAAAGGTAACAAATATTTAAGGGCTATGAAATGTGACATAAAAGAATAAGATCCAAGTTGAGGAATAAACCGGACAAAACTATTACAGAACCCAGAAATAAATAAAGAAAAAAAAAAAAACAGGAAGAACAGAAGAAAATCTAATAGTGAATCAGGACATAAGGAAAAGATCTGAAACATGTAGACTTTATTTTTTTTTTAATTGTTTAATTTTTATTTATTTATGATAGTCACAGAGAGAGAGAGAGAGAGAGAGACAGAGGCAGAGGGAGAAGCAGGCTCCATGCACCGGGAGCCCGATGTGGGATTCGATCCCGGGTCTCCAGGATCGCGCCCCGGGCCAAAGGCAGGCGCCAAACCGCTGCGCCACCCAGGGATCCCACATGTAGACTTTAGAGAGGAAAATCACGTAGATGAGAAGATTAAGGTATAGTAGGGATGGTTATGACAAAGGCAATACCACATCAACTCATATAACTCAAGTAAAGAAGAAAAGATGATCGATTGATAGAATCAAAACCAAAATAGAGGAAAGATATTTACTTTTGTTTTCTTTTTTAATTTATATGTGATAATGAGAAAAATAAATTTGTCAAAAGAGAATAAATGTTCCAGGAAAAAAACTACACAGAAAGTCAGCAATGTGTAGATATATTTGGGTGAGGTTACAAAGCTTTGGAATATTGAGACAAAAAAAAAAAAAAAAAAAAAAAAAACTATCAGGGCAAGGAAAAGCATGCCAATGGCACAAGCAATAAAATTGATTGACTTCAGACTTCTCCACAATTACATTTAAAGCTAGGAAATAGTGGAGCCATGTATATATATATATATTTTTTTGAGAGGTAAAAGGCATACTCCAATAAATTAATATTTATCCAACTTATAATTCATAGAAAAATATTTTAACAAGTTTAGTGCCTCAGGTAATAGAACTCATAAAGATTTCTTGGAAATAGTAAAGACCTTAATAAAGACATAGAACTCGGCTTGGTTGTTTTATATATAATGTAAATTATGTTTCAGGATTCCAAGAGACGGGGTTTCTGTTTGAGGTGTCTTAAACAGACCACTTGTTTCCTCTTCAAGTAAATGGTAAGCAATATTTAGATGCTTTTTAATCCTCTAACACAGGACAGATTTCCAAGTATTCATGGCAACCAAACTATCAGAGCTAACTTTATAAATGAATGGACGAAGAGCAATTTATCTATATTTAGTAGACAAGCTCTCAAGGTAAAGCTGGGAACTTGTTTCAAATTGGGTAAGTCTTTTGATCCATTCTTATCATAATTCTTGACACAGAAATGGCAGACCCAGGGCATCACATACTTCCATTAACATTTGGAATGGATTTATTAGTGACATCCTATCATAACCTGCCTATCTCATTTGCAAGGTTAAGTGGAACATCATACTCTACTATCCTGCTACACACACACATTTTTGCACCAGAATTTTGACATTATTTTTATTCTTTCCCTTGTCACACAATTATTTGTGTATTTTACGAAATATGTGTAATTTGTTAATCCTATATTTTCTTTTCTTAAGATTTTATTTATTCATGAGAGACACAGAAAGAGAGAAAGGCAGAGAAATCCTATATTTTCTTCAAGAATAAGAAATTAAAAGTCATTATTTGAATAGTAAGTGATGAGATAGATACCCATGTCTGTAAAGTGAAATTTTCCCAAATATCTCCAGTAAAACTCACAAATTTGATATCTAGACCTTTTTCTGAGCTCGATCTATAAATATCAAGCCACCTACTCAAAATCTCCACCTACATATCACAAAGATACTTCAAATTAAACTTGTCAAACCAGAGTTATTACCTTCTTCTAAATCTTCCCCACTTCCAATGTTCAGTTTAAATAAATGGTACCATCATTTACCCAGTTGCTCAAGCTTGAAACTTGTGAGTCACGCATGATTTCTTCTACTCCATCAGCTCCAAATCTCACAAATCTACTTAATATAGTCCATCTTTATTGCCACAACCATGGTCCAGGTCACCATCATTCTCAATTTATTGTTAATCTTCTAACATCCATTTGCTAGCAACATCCTTCCTCCTTCAATCTAGTCTCTACAATGCAGAGAGAATAAACTTCAAAAAATATGATAATGGAATTTCTCTATTAAAAATGAGGCAGTGGCTTCCCATTGTCCTCGGAATAAAAGACAAATCTGTTTTAGATGGTAGAAGACACTGCTTGAACAGGACCCAGCTTCTTTCCAGGAATACCTTGCATTACTCTAGCAATGTCATCTTCATTCCATTGTTGGGATTTTACAGTTTTTAAAAATGTTCACTATTCCAATTTTGCATCTTAGCCAAAGCCATTGTCTGTTCAAAATGTTATTTTAGTCTATATCAATTCTATTCATTTTTTTGTCTCCACTCAAATATTTTTCTCTGAGAACGCTTCACAAAATAGATATTTCCTTCCATATATGGGTGGGTATACTTATTATGAGTTCATCTGTACTTGAAACTATTTGCTAATGCTTTGAATACTTGAAAATATTTTTAAACTAAGAAAGTATAATCTTCACCATAGTACATAACCTATGGGATACACACTTTTTCTTTTGTTTAAATAACCAGTGAATTCTTACCTCTCGCATGTTATCAAAAATTGACATTTCCATGATTAGTACTGAATTTGATTGAATACATTTTAATATTCTAAAACTTTGTATCTGATCATTATATAAAAATTGTGCAATATCTTCATTTCTAAGTCAAGACTTTACAAATCTCTCACGTCATTTACATAATTCATATGATACTAAATTCACATAATATAAATACTTCAACTATTGTACAATCTGTTGACAGGTTAAACTATGTTCTGTTATTTAGTTTTTAAAACAACAGCAATTGTTTGCATTTTTGCTAATGAGTATGATAGAAAATTCTAAAAGATAGGGCACCTGTGTGGCTCAGTCAGTTAAGTGTCTGCCTTCAGCTCAGGTCATGATCCTGAGGTCCTGGGATCAAGCTCTGCATGGCTCTCCACTAAGCCAGGAGTCTGCTTCTCCTTCTCCCTATGCTCCTCCCCCCACTCATGCTCACTCACATTCGGTCTCAAATAAATAAAATCCTTAAAAAAAAAAGAAAAATTTAAAAGATACAAATATGCAAAGAGGGACATAGGATCTACCTATGTCTTCTCAGAAATAAAGACTTAGTATTTTGCTTTATGTACATCAGCCACAGATTTCATTTGTGTGAGTGTGTGTTTGTGTATTCTCATTATGCACTTCAGTGGGAGGTGATATTTCATAACCTGTAAAAAAATGTAATTTACTCATTACAATGTAAACATGTTTATGGTGTGATTCTGTCCTGCGCTGCAGTTTTCTAGAACTGCAGTCGTTTATCTCTGTCCACCTTCCCTCTCACCTAAGTGTTTGTCACTATTCCATGGAAGATTCGATGGAAATGACAGGGACACATAAATATGTATGTGAAATAAACAGTATTTTAATAAAATAAAAATAAAAAAAAACAATGTAAACATTTTCTCCATGTGATTTAATAGTCTCTTTTAAAATATACATATGGCCACATGGTGCCTTATATAGATAATTGTATTTAACCATTTGGCTTTTATTTATTTATTTATTTATTTATTTATTTATTTATTTATTTTAATTTTTTAAATATTTTTTTTCTTTATTTATTTATGATAGTCACACAGAGAGAGAGAGAGGCAGAGACACAGACAGAGGGAGAAGCAGGCTGGCTCCATGCACCCGGAGCCTGACGTGGGATTCTATCCCGGGTCTCCAGGATCGTGCCCTGGGCCAAAGGCAGGCACCAAACCACTGCCCCACCCAGGGATCCCCAACCATTTGGCTTATTTACAATTTTTCACTATTAGAAATATAATCAATATGTGACTGAGCATATTTGTACATGAATCTTCTTGTACATCCCTGATTCTATCCTTAGGACAAAATTCTGAGAATTGAATATCTGGATCAAAGTGTTATTTTATTTTATTATTATTATTTTTAAGGGCCATATGATTTTATTTTTAAGGCGGTAATTGATTTATAAATGGACTAAATTTCATCTCAATAATTTCAAAGTAATTTTACACAAGTTTAAGTATTCTAAAAGAACATCAAACACATATAGTAACCAAATTGTCAATGAAATTAATATTGGTCATCCTATGAAGTTATGAAAATAATCCATTAATAATTACCATATTATTTTAACTAGAGATAAAATTTTGTTTGTAGTTTTAATATCTCATCTGAAAGGGACAAAGCCCTTATGAATATGTCTGCAATAACACACATAAAGAAGTGGTATTTAATTTTTACTCTGTAAAATATCTGTGATTATCACTGTTGTCTACAACTTATATTTGCAAGTGTGACATATGATGGCAACGCTTCAATGAATTTTGAAATGTTTCCTCTATTGCACGAATGATCTAGAGTGTACATTTAATAGGAATCTTTTCTAAGTGGGTATGCATAAAGCATGCACATGTCTGAATGTTCAAAGGAAGCAAAACGATCTCTCTTCCAATTCTTGAAATATATTCGTGGGTTTTTGCTCTAGCAGCTGCAAAGTCAGGCATCTGTTACTGTTTGGTGTGGTGTTGAATTTCATGGTTTGTTAATTTCGCAGTTATGTCTACAAAGCTAATAAAAGGAGAATGGGTAAGTCTTTTATACTGGAAAATTCGGACTATCCCCTGGGTAATTTTTCTTCATGAAATTCATTTCACATTTCTCTTTTAAGTGAATGAGATAAGTTTCTTGCTTTTTTAAGTTATCAAAAACTATTATGGGTTACTCAAACTTTAGACCTGTTAAAAATAATAAAACTATGGCTGCACACCATTAATTCTCCAATATTGGTTACAGAGATTCTTTTACTGTATAGAGGGAAGGATAATATAAAATTTTATATAAAACATATCTCTATACTTCCTCTGTCCACGTGGGTATTGTTATAACACTCTTTTTTTTTTATTTTCAAAATATATAGCATAATAGCTGACCCCTGGGTAAAAATAAATTCACTTAATGCTATAAGCAGTTCAATAATCATTCAATAGACACTAAATGAGTGTTTGCTGATGCCAGGCAGAGGCCCAGCAGTTTCAGCGACTGAGATCCAGAGGGAAAGATCTCTGTGTTTAAAAATTGTGGGTCTAATAAAAGGAGCTATATATATTTTTCAAAAGTCCAATGAACACTTAGAGGTAGTTTTCTCTAAGAATATAAAGGTATGGGGAAATGTAGTAAAAACCTAAGAATGCACCTGAACTAGTCTTACACAGTCTGATAAAGTCTAAAAGTAGATCTGGAACTGAAGCTCCATCAAGAGGAGTAGAAAATATTCTTTGCATTTCAAGTATAAAGGTTGCAGACAGAGGATTAGAAATTTAACTCACCCATTATATGGGTTGAATGGAGTAAAAAGGAAGCCAGAAGCTATCTTTGAAGGATTCCTCTTGCAACAACAAATCATGTGGTTTCACAAGACATTGTCCATGGCAGCTGTTTTAATTTTCAAGAATATACTGGGAGCTTCCCCCATTACCATTGGACCAATGACTCTGAGACAGCTCCTGCTAGTTCCCAGCAGCTACAGCACCAAAGCAAACACTTCACAGAGGCCTCCTCAGAGCTGCTTTGACAAGTATCCCCTAGTTTTGCAACCACCTCTGGAGAACATCGCTCTTTCCTTGTCTTCCACCTTATAAATATCCTAATGGTACCTTACTAGCAGACTCTATCTAGGAATCATATCAAAAAGGGGTTTTGGGGAATTTTAGTTTCTGAAAGCAAATGGTGTTGATACTAAGTTGATAACCAAAATCCACACAGATATTAATGTGTTTGGATTTGGTATTTGTTAGGATCATATATCCAATAACATGGCTTTCATTATATTTTCTCAGCCATGTAGTGTGAATAATGTAGGATCTTAATATAAGTTAAATTAATTCTAATGATATTGCTGAGATTAAGTGATATTTAGGGACTATAACTTTAACATATTTAAAGAGACTCCTCCAAATTAAACAAAGGTAATTAATTTTCTTATTAATAATTTTATTTGCTCTAATCAATGAAAATACTTTCTCGTGTTCTCAGAGTCACTAGGTTATGTATGATGAGATTTCTTACAAATATAATCTGGCAATGTCCATTTATCTTCATTTCCACTGTCCTAGTTCAGATTGTAATTGTTTGCAGTATAGAATACTGAAACTAGCATCCTCTCTGGTCTTTTTGCAACTGTTTCTTCCTAAATATTCTTTCAACCTGTTTTCCACACTAAAGTTAGAATGATATTTTCTTTTATGAAAAATATTTACTTATTGAGAGAGAGGGGATCCCTGGGTGGCTCAGCGGTTCAGTGCCTGCCTTTGGCCCAGGGCATGATCCTGGAGTTCTAGGTTCGAGTCCCACATTGGGGTCCCTGCATGGAGCCTGCTTCTCCCTCTGCCTATGTCTCTGCCTCTCTCTCTCTCTCTCTCTCTCTCTCTGTCTGTCTAAAAATAAATAAAATTCTAAAAATTTTTAGAGAGAGAGTATGATTAGGATTAGGTGCAGGGAGAGAGGGAGAGAATCTCAGGCAGATTCCCCCCTAGCATGGAGCCCAACACTGAGGGCCACCTCACAACCCTGAGATCATGACTTGAGCTGAACTCAAGAGTCACATGCTTAACTGACTGAGCCACCCAGGCACCCCTAAAAGTGATATTTTCAAATTGCATATCTGATGGTGTCATAGCCAGACATATCAACTACATTCTTAGGGAGATACACATTTTATTAGGGAGGTTGAATTCAGGAATTTTTGTAAACTTTCCTCTGCAATTGTTTTGTAATTTGTAGTGTTACCTAATTTCCCTGAACTTCTATTTCTAAAATAAAGCTACTGCCTCAAAGGGTAGTAGTAAAGTTAAGTAGTAAGGATTAATAAGCACTAATACAATGCCTAACTTATATTCATCTGTTTAATAACTGTTTTTAAGAAAATATCTTTTATATACTAAAATATCTCTTTAAGTAATTGATGATTATTGGATGCCATAAACTAAAATAACAACATGAAATTTTTTTGCCATTATTATTTAATTTTTTTTTAAAGATTGAAGTATAATCAACATACAGTAAACTGTGCATATGCCCCAAGAAACCATTACCAATATCAAAATATCAAACACTTCTATCTTCCCCTAAAGACACAATCTTTCTTATCTCCTAATTATAAGAGAATGATTTATTTCTTTTCTGACACTCTAGATTAGTTTGCAATTTCTAGAATTTTATATAAATGGAATCAGCACCCCTTGTTAAAAATACTATACCTTCTCCATTGTTATGCTTTTTTTGGGCACATTTCCCAAAAACCAACTGACCACTTTTGTATTTTCTTAATTTTTGAACTCTATTATCTCCCATCAATCTTTTGACTATACTTTTGCCACCACCACACTTTCTTGATTACTGGAGCATTAGCACTATATGTTGTTTGCTATTGGTTAGTCTGAGTCATTCAACTATATTTTTCTTTTTCAAAAATGTCTTAGTAATTTTTGTTCTTATGAATTCCATATATTTTGGCATTAGCTTTTGGGTACTTAAAAAAATCCTTATATTGTGATTCCACTGAGTTTATGAATCAATTTGAGGACAACCAACTTATTTAATATGCTGAGCCTTCCAAGCTGTTTAGTATATTTACCTACTTTATTTGGGTCTTAGATTCCTTATTTTTGGCCCATATTTCCTGCACATATTTTGAAATATTTATAACTTAGCACTTCAATTTTTTGACCTATTATAATTGATATATTTTTAAATTGTGGTTTCTACATTTTCAATACTAAGATATAGAAATAAGATTTTAAAATATGTATTTATTTTTAAATAAATAAATTGTTTAAATATATTATATTTTATGCCCTTCCTAAACTCATTTATTTCAAGAACATTGTAGATTATCTAGGATTTTCTAGATACATCTTATCATCTGTGAATAGGGACAATTTTATTTCTTCCTTTCCAATTTGCTTGCATTTATTTTCTTTTTCTTGCCTTAGAGCACTGTTAAAACTTTCAATACAACGTTGAATAGAAATGATGAGAATGAATATTTGTGCTTTACTCCTGATCTTAGAGTTAAACATTCAATCTTTTACCATACAGTGTGATGTTGAATGTATTTCTAGATACACTTTAATAGGATCACTTTATCTGATAAAAATGTTTTCTTCTATTCCATCCAAGTTTGCTGAGAATTTTTAGCATGAATATGTGTTGAATATTGTCAAATATTTTTCTAAACTAGTGATATGATCATAATTTTATGAATGTTTGTCTTAAAATGACAAATCACATTAAGTTTTAAGTAAATTTTTAATCTTAGAATAATTTGGGATTTATAGAAATATTGTGAAGATAATATAGAGTTTCTAGATGCCCACAGTTTCTAGATGCCCACACTCATTTTCCTTTATTAACATCTTACATTAATTTGATAAATTTGCCACAGCTAATAAATCAACATTAATATGTTATTATTTAATAAAGTCCATCTTTTTACACATTTCCTTAATTTTTATTTAATATCTTTTTTTGGTGACAGGATCTCCTCTTCATATCACATTTAGTTATCCTATCTCCTTAGGTTCCATTTGGTTATTACTTTTCTTGTTTTTGATGACTTTGATAGTGTTGAAGAGTACGGATGAGACATTTTCTAGGATGTCCTTCAACTGAGATTTGTCTTATGTTTCCTCATAAGTAAATGGAGAGAAGACCAAAAGACTAAATTCTGTTTTCATCATATCCTATCAAGAAAGATGTTATCATGACTTTTCAGGTTGAATTAGTATTATAAGATCTCGCCATTGTAACATTATTCTCTCCCTTACCTTTTTCCATACTGCTGTTTTAGGAGGGAAGTCACTATGCACGGTCTATTCTTATTGGATGGGAAGTTATACTACACCTACTTGAGTGAGGAATATTTACATAAATTACTTGGAATTTTTCTGCACAAAAAATTAGTGTATTTTTTTTACTTTTATTTATTTAATCATTTTTATATCAATATCAACATAGGATATTTATTTTATAGTAATGTAGTAAATGTAGTATAATACAATGCTATATTATTGATATTGTTGCTCAAATTGTTACAGATTTGGCCATTGGTATCTCTTTCAGTTGGCCCTTATGACCCTTTGGCATAATCTGGTCATTATATTTTATTTTGTTTTTTATTTTTATGAGGAGTAGGAATACTTATTTATTTTCTGGCATTATATGAGAACTACATACTCATCTTGTATATTCCATTCCCCAGTCCTAGAATAAACATTTATCCAAAGATCCTTTTATTGAAGAATTATTTTTTTTTTTAATTTAAACATTTGAACATTGAACCAGCCTTGCTTTATAAATCCTACTTAAATGTGAGGTTTTATTATATATTGCTAGAGTTGATGGACTAATTTTTTTTTTTTTTGAGAATTGTTGGTCTATATTTGTGACGAAATGAGTGTATGGCTTTATTTTCTTATGCTTTCTTTGAATATGGTATCAGGACAAGTCTGGCTTCAGAAAATGAGTGAAAAAGTATTCCTTTTGTTTTATTTTCTGGTGAATCTTGTATAGAACTAATGTTATACCTATATTGAAGTGCTTTCTGGACTTCACCAGTGAAAAATCTGGACAGAATTTTTTGGAGGAGTAGGATTTTAAATATGAATTTAATTTTCTTAGAGATAGAAGCCCAGGGAGCCGGAGTGTCTCAGTCAGTTAAGCATCTGACTCTTGATTTTAGCTTAGGTCATAATCTCAGGATTGTGAGATTGAGCCCTGCTTCTGGCTCCACAGTGGTCATGGAATCTGTTTAAGATTCTCTCTCACCCTATGCTCTCCCACTTATTTCTCCCTTTCTAAAAAAAAAAGAGAGAGAGAGAGAAAGAAAGAAGAAAGAAGAAAGAAAGAAAGAAGAAAGAAAGAAAGAAAGAAAGAAAGAAAGAAAGAAAGAAAGAAAGAAAGAAAGAAAGAAAGAAAAGAAAGAAAGGAAAGAAAGAAAGAAAGAAAAAGAAAGAAAGAAAGAAAGAAGAAAGAAAGAAAGAAAGAAAGAAAGAAAGAAAGAAAGAAAGAAAGATACAACTAGTCTGTCATATATATGTAAATACATATATAAATTATATGATATATAATACATAAATATTTAAAAATTATATAATATATAAAATGTGTGTCTTTCAAAATTTGCTCCTTTCACCTAAGATTAAACTTGTGGGCATAGAATTGGTTGTAGTATTCCCTTATTATCCTTTAATGTCTACAGAATCAGGAGTGATGGCTGCTTTTCATTCCTTATATTGGAACTTTGTATCATTTCTTATTTTTTATTTTAAATTGGTTAGAGGTTTATCAATTTTAGACAGCTATTGATTCTTTCAAAGAATGAGCTTATTCTCCTTCATTTATGCTTTCTATGCCACTCATGGACAAAGATTAGAAAAAAAAATTCTAAACAAATCACATTTGCTGAAATTAAACACCAGTTTATTTCAGCACATATAATTTCAAAATATATTGAGATAATTGCGTGTTTTTTATTACTTTTTTATTTTTATTTTTTAATATTTTTTAATTGTATTTTTTTAAGATTTTATTAATTTATTCATGATAGACAGAGGCAGAGACACAGGCAGAGGGAGAAGCAGGCTCCATGCAGGGAACCTGATGCTGGACCCCAGGATCGCGCCTGGGCAAAAGGCAGGAGCCAAACCGCTGAGCCACCCAGGGATCCCCCCTATATGTTTTTTAAATGTTAAATTAAATTATGTTAAATTATCCACAAATTTGAAGAATAAACCTCATTGGTCATGTTGAATTAACTCATTTTACATGTCAAAGTTTTTCATAAATCACACTTGATATATTATTTACTTTTTTAGGATTTTTCTGTCTTGGCCCATAAGACATATAGATCTTTAATTTTTCTTGTAATGGCTTTGTCAGATTTTGATTTCAAGATATGCTGGATATATAAAGTAGCTGGAAAGTATTCCTCAATATTTTACTTTTTGTTATATTTTTTAACACTGGGAGGTTTTAGGTAGTAAGGGTAGTAAATTCTCCTTAAATGTTTGGAAAAATCTAATGGTAAATTAATTTTTTCAGGGATTTTGTTTATGGATACATTTTAAAGAATTTATTGTTGCCTTGATAGAAGTAGAATATGCAGATTTTCAATTTTCTTTCTATTACTCAAGTTCATAATATATTATTTTTCTTTTTTTTAAGATTTTATTTATCTATTAATGAGAGACACAAAGAGAAGGAGAGGGGTGAGAGACACAGGTGGAAGCAGGCTCCATGCAAGGATCCCAATGCAGAACCCCATACCAGGACTCCGGGATCATGCCCCGGGCTGAAGGCACAGGCCAAACTTCTGAGCCACCCAGGGATCCCCATAATATTATCTTATTAACTTTTTAATACCCATAGATTGTGTGGTGACTATCTTTTCTGTTCTTGATTATAAAAAATATTATTATTACTTTCATTTTAAAGTAATATATCTATGGAATGTTATTACTCTTTTCAAAGAAGCAAGTTGTGGCTTTGTTGATTGATTTTGTTTCTTTTTTTGGGGGGGCTTTGTTGATTTATATATAGAAATATACATTTCTATCTCACTGATTCCTGTTTATATTTTATATTTCCCTAATAATATCCATTTTATTTAATTTGTTCTTCATCTAGTGTTTCATTATTCAGCCAAGATCACAGATCTCTACCCTTTTTAAAATTTTGATATATACACACATGTAATATATGACTGTACATTTAATTAATAAGCACATAACATAAAAAGACTCAAAAAGGTGGTATCTTTGCTAAAAGAAAATATATCTACTAATATACATAATTAAATAAACTGATAGTATATTTAAATTCATTAAAATTAAACATAATTGGAGAGTAGGCATTGACATTTATTTAAAAAATGGAAGATAAGGTTATTACATTTCTCTTTTTCTTTTTTAAGATTTTATTTTTTTTATTCATGACAGACACATACAGAGAGAGGCAGAGACATAGGCAGAGGGAGAAGCAGGCTCCATGCAGGAAGCCTGATGTGGGACTCCATCCCCAGACTCTAAGATAACTCCCTGACCTAAAGGCAGACGCTTAACTGCTGAGCTACCCAGACATCCCACGTTATTACATTTCTTGAAAAGAACTGTCACTTTATTTTCTTTATCATTTTATATTGTCTTTATTTTTCAAGGTTAATAATGCTTGATCTCCATGTTATGGCTTCAGGAATATGTTTAAGAAGCTATATGATAAATTTTATATTTCAAGAAGCTCATATGTCTAAAGTATTCCATTGTAATATGACATATTAAAGCTCTCTGGTGATATATAAAAAGAATTATGCCATCTGTGATTTAAGTTTTCTCTATACTAATGCTAAAATTTCAAAGTAGTAACCTTTTGGACTATTTTTAAAAGATAAGCTCCAGATGTTGCAGTAGGTTATGACCATCAGTAATTTGAGATGTTGCACTATAATTAACACCTGTGATTCTTCTCTCTTGGTGTACTTTATATATTCCAGAACACTCCCAAAGGAAGCATTGTTGATGGTCACTGGATTGATTTACAGAGGACAAAAGTACAAGAGCAGAGGAGGAAATAAGCACTTTTAGGAAAACGGTGAGTATAAAAGAGGCATTTGAAAAGGCACTGTTGGAAAAAATATTTCTGTGAATAAAATATGGATACAGAATTGTGAAGAATATCTTTACAATAACAGTGTTTTAAATTCTGGATTGTTAACATCAATATCCTTCCAACATTCCCTTTTATATTTTATGAGTTTCCCAGCCTACTTTATTTATGCTTTACCATTCTGTTAACTTTTAGTAATTTGTAGAAAGGATGTCAGGCCTAGAGAAAAATTTTTACTGAGCAAAACTTCAATCGTATACAGTCTATTTACATAAACTTTGAAAATCATTATTTTTTACTGCAGCTTTATGCTATTTTAAGCATTTTCTTATTGCTTAGATTTATTCCATTAATAATTCATAAAATGGTACTTATGGATTGCAGTATGATACACCTGTAGCCCCACTGCTCAATTTTACATTCTGTGGCACTTTAACTGTCAGACAAAGGTAGTGATATGTATATTTTCATCAAAAAATTATGTGTGTGGAAGGGATATGTGTATGATTATGTAACATGTATATAGATTTATTTACTTAATTCTCAATTAGTAACTACTTCTCCACTGGGTTTCCTCTCTAAGTTGGACTCCTGTTTTTATTTTCAACACATTTCAAGCATATTTGAAAACAGTTTTGTTTCTGATACAACTAAATTGTAAGAGTCATCTTCTTTTGTCCTTGCTTGTGAGTTTATGACAACATTCCACAAAAGCTCTGATTTCTATCTGAATGTAAAAGTGAATTGGTCAGGGTCAGGATGCTACGCATCTATTGATAAAATAACTCAAGGAATTTCTAGCCACTATTTCCTTGTGTCACTGATGGAGTATTCTCACAAATTCTTACAGTCATTAGATCATGTTGATGGTCTCAATTGATTTATAATGTCTCCTTACACACACCCACACACTCTATAAAATTTGGTATTGTGCATTATATACTGCTGTAAAAAATGTAATTAAATTGCAACATAAAGGACTCAATCTACTTGATTTAAAGACATATTATAAAAGTTATATAATCAAGACAGTCTGGTGTTGGCAAAAGAGTGGACACATATATGAATGGATGAGAGTAGGGAACCCAAAATTATGCCTCTGCACACAATTGATTTTATACAGTGTGCCAAGGTAATTAAGTGAAGAAAAGTTAATCTCAATAAATGGAAATGGTACTGGAACAATTGGGCATGAACATATAGGAAAATATCTTATAACATAAAATTTAACTCAAAATGGAAAATAAATAGGACTCTAAAATATCAAACTGTAATAATTCTAAAAGGAACGTACACAAATGTTTCTGAGATAGTAAACAAAAATAATAACTATGGCTACCTTAATTGACTCATAAAAAATCTTGAAAATAGAAGCTTTATTTTTACCCTGATAAAAGATGTCTATAAAATCCTTATAGCAGAGTAGTCAATAATAAAACATTGGAAATATTACCATTATGATCAAGAATAAACAAGTGCTCCCCCATTATCATTTCTACTCAGCATTATTGTTTAGGAAACCATGAAAAATATATGAAAATTAGGAATATTAGAAAAGAGGGGGAAAAAGGCAATGCCGGGAGTTCCCTACAAATCCCAAGCAATATTAAAGAATTGCAATGTCATACAAAGTCAGTCCTTGTTCATGATGGAGTGAGACAAAAGTTTAATCACTCTGTAGTAATGTTTATGAAGATAAAATTAGAGGACTAGCTCTATCATATTCTGATATATTAGAAATCAATAGTGTATAAAAAATGAAATGGCATTTATTATGCAAATAGAACAATTAAATAAAATATCAAGCCAGAAGAAAACCACCTACATATGGACACTTGTTATGTGACAGATGGAGTTGCAGATCAATCAGGAAACATGAACTTTTAAATAAGTGATGGAACAAGGGCTAGCCATGTGGAAAAATAAAATACAGAGCCCTACCTCTCATCATTCAAAACAAATACATTTCATAAATAATATATGACTAAATATTAAAAATAAAGCTTAGAAGATAAGACAAATTTTTATAATATTGATCTGTGAAATGATTTTTTAAATTAAAATCTCTCTAAGCGTAAATGATAATGGAAAATGCTAATGATTTTGATGATATTTGATTATGAAATTCCTTTCATCGAAACCCATGTTCAGTGAAGATATTTGTGATACGAGTAACAGACAATTGGAGTGCTTGGGTGGGTCAGGTGGTTAAGTGTCTGCCTTTGGTTCAGTTCATGATCAGGGTCCTGAGTTCAAGCCTCTCATCATTGGGCTCCTGCTCTGCAGGGAATCTGCTTCTCACTTTGTCCCTCCCCCCACCATGCATTCTCTCTCTAAAATAAATAAATAAAATCTTAAAAAAAAGATAACAACAACAAAAAACAAATAACCAACAAATGATTAATGTCTACAACATACGGAAATATAGAAGATGTGAATCAAAAAAGATATGACCTCATAGAAAGTGAAGCAATGAAATACACAAAATATTTTAAAAAAATAAGCAAACTACCAATAAGTATTTGAAAAGGGAAGTACAAAATAAAGTCACATTATAACAAAATTTTACAAGCAAGTAACAGTCAGAAACAGATAATTCAGAACCATGGTAAGAATGAAAACTATTGTACTCTCTTCCCCTGCTAGCCTAAGTATAAATTGATTTATTTATCTTACAAAATTGGGTTGCCTGGGTGGCTCAGTGGGTGAGTGGCTGCCTTTGGCTCAGGGCATGATCCTGGAGTCCTGGGGATCAAGTCCCACATTGGGCTTCCCTGCATGGAGCCTGCTTCTCCCTCTGCCTGTGTGTCTGCCTCTCTCTATGTGTCTCTCATGAATTAATAAATAAAATCTTTAAAAAAAATAGTTTGTCATTCCCTAGTAAAGTTAAACATTTGCTTCCCCTAAAAGCTGTAGTGACACATGGACATAAGAAGACAGGTACAAAAGGATTTATATCACTATTGTGTAAAATAGAAAAAAACTGGAAACGATGAATATCAATACTAGACTGGAATTGGGGCATCTCTGGAGAAAGTAGTCTATAGTAGTAAAAAATTGGACTACAACTATCCATTTCACAGCAAAATAAATGTAGGTCAGAAAAACATGTGAAATAGATTTCATTTACATGATATTTAAAAAGAGGTAAAATAATATACTTGGAGAGTACACACAGTGATGATAATATTATAAAGGAAAGTAAGGGAATGATTCATAGAAAATTCAAGGTAGAAGTTGTTATTTAAGAAAGATATCCTGATGGGGCGGACACTTAGGGTCTTCTGAGATACGGTAAAGTTTGCGTTCATAGGTCTGAGTATAAGCAGTAGGAGTCCCAGATATTATTATTCTTTAAGTTGCATCAAGTTTTTCTTGTGTGTAAGCTGTTTCATTTGTTTCATGAGAGAGTATAAAGCAAAATACTGTTAGAGCAGAGATCTGGAATTAATTCTATGTATTTGGCATACATGTTATTTGGGCATAGATTCTAAGAAACTACATTTTGGAGATTGTTTCTTAGAGTTAAGGTAGTTATTAAAATAACTACATGTTTTGTGTTTTTAAGATTTTATTTATTCATGAGACACAGAGAGAGAGAGAGAGAGAGAGAGAGAGGCAGAGAAACAGGCAGAGGGAGAAGCAGGCTTCAAGCAGGGAGCCCGACGTGGGACTCAAACCCTGGGACCCCAGGATCACAGCCTGGGCTGAAGGCAGAGCCACCCAGGTGTCCCTAAAGTAACTATTTGATATGAGAAATCCTTCCACTATGCTGTTTTAGGACAACCAGATATAGACATGTATTACATTATCAGTCAATGACAGAAATATCTAATTTATTGCTAGTTTTATGCAGGAAAAATTACATGCAAGAATTACAAAGCTGGAAAAAAAAGATATGTTTTTAGGAGCAAGTTTAAAGATTATAATAAAAGATGATGTGACAGATTATGGCAATTTATGATAAAATATGTAAGAGACTTTGAAAACAGCATGTGATATTGTACCATCTTTCCATAACTTCTTCCTGTTGCTCACATTCCTGTAACAGAAACGCAACTTTCTTTCCTTTCAACTGGGCCAAATACTTTTATGATAAATTGAGAATCTTTTTTCCTAATAATTTAATGGGGAAATTTGGATTAAATATTTGTAATTACTCTTAATCATGGTCAGATAATATTAACAATTCTTGTGGGTTCTTTTCAGGACACAATTTGTGTGACAAAATATGTTTAGTTAAATAAGAATTCGTAATATTCACTTTATACTTACATATTATTATTCTCAGATATTTTTAACCTATACCCAAAGTGCCTTACATAGAGAAAGTTTGTCATATTTGCTTTCCTGAGTTCTTCAAAATCTTTGCATGCCATAATATAGCACTCTTTATTAATAGTGCCATCACCCTGAGATAAAAAATATGTATTTACTTACACAGAATAAAACACCCCTCACATACACACACAAACACAAATCCAATTACTAAAATTAAATTATGCTACTGCAATTGAGATATTCAGGTGAAAAAATTCCAAAGGTTAAAAATAATAACTAAAAATGTTTTGCTTTATTCTCACCTTTTATTTTTAATTTAAAAATAAAATCACTTATTGCGGTTATTATTTCTAAATAAGGGAGGAAGTTGCTTAGTCCTCTATCCTTTACTACTTGAGCAGCTGAAGGCAAGACTTAAAGAGGTGTAAAAGCATTTACCTAACTACTGAGAGATAACAGTTAGATAGCAGATAGCATGTGTTTAACACCCCTTACTCCCTCTCTGTTTGACTTCTATCTCTATGGATCAATAAACTCTGCTTTTCAGATGAAAAAAAAAAATCCTTACTGAAAGGCAGGGGAAATTATTCTTTAAACACAAATGATAATGACTAACAGCGGCAACAGCAACATCAACAAATCAACTCAAAAATCAAGAAATTATTTGTGAAATGCAAGAAAGAAATTGTCATCAAAGAGGAAAATTATGATCAAATAAGAAAATAAATTAATGATCAGGCATATATAATTAATAAGAAAAATTTGGGGAAATTCCATTTTTCTCCAATTAAATTAAACTACTAATTATAATCATATTACTGTGTGTAAATTTTTACTGATCAAGTCATAGCTCCATCTATGAGAAATTATAAATGTACACAAACAGCCAAGGAAAATGTGCAGAAGATTCTGAGTAGGAAATACATGAACCAAGCACATGTGCAATTCATGAGTTCATAGTGAGAAAACTCATAATTTTAACAATGAGATCTTTTTTTTCCACTTAAGCGGTGTTAATCATTCATTTTAGGTAACTTCCCCAAATTAACTATTTTTAAACTTTGCAATCTTTTCTTACTAGATTTGTTCTTACTAGAACAAATTTAGATTTTTTCAAAGTTAGGGTTTTTCTAAGAGAAACATATTTTGTCTTTAACTAAAAAAAAAAAAAGTTAAATTCATAGTCTTAAGCAGATTCTTATAGAATCAAGGAAAATTATATTGCTTGCAACTAGTCCAGGTACCACATGAGAGCATTTTTTAAAAATACTCTTCTGTTAGTTAACTACATCAAAAAGATGAGTGAAACATTCCCTTCTTTAATACACTTTCCACTTTTTTGCCCTTGATCTCTTGATCCAGGATTGGCAGATGTGAGACCCTGAGGCAAAGCCATTGACTTGGAGAATCCAACAGAGTTTAAGACTCATACATTCTATTTTTGGAACGTTAAACTTCCCAACTGGGTCATTTGCTTTGGTGACTGTGATCTGTGACATACACAGTTCACATTGGCATAAGGTGAGGTGGATTTTCTATTCAATTTCCACCAGGGAATCTCGATTCTTCCTCTATCATGTCCTATCTCCTGGTTTTTTTTTGCTTACATTCAGCAATGGTTACCTACTATAGCCCCTTCTTGCAGCCACCAGTACATTTTTTTCTCCTGTGTCTTGGCTGGTTTCTATTTGTTATAGGATTTTCCTAGCTCATTTTCCATGGTAATTTCTCCATAGCTGTGATTGGGTTTCAAATGGATTGTCTGACCTCACCCCCAAGAGGACTATGTTGTTTGCCTAAACATACACAAACTAGTCACCCTTTCAGAAAACTCCCACAATACTTCATTCCCAGTCTCCCTAATTGCCTATTATATATTTTATTCAATGGAGGAAGCACATTTGTTATCTTTTCTAGCCTTCTCCTATTTATTCCTTAGCATATTGTTTTTCTGGCAAATTTTAATTTTTCAAACAACCAGGCCATCCATAAACAAGGCTAATCCTCTTAAAAGTCTAAGGTCACTAATTTTGCTCTCTGTGTCCCAAGTTTTTGACAGTTCCTCTAGGAAAAAGTCCTGTCAGTCATGAGTAGGATTTCTCTCAGTTAGTACTGACCAAGTATTAAATATAAAACATATTTTCAAGAAACTCCGATATGTACTAATGATTTGCTCCACGAGTAATACTATCTGAAATGATAGCAAGAAAAGATAGTTGCCCACAGTTCTAGTTAAAAAAAAGAAAAGAAAAAAAAGTATAGCATATGCTTTTCAAGTTTCAAGAGCATCTCTCATGTCCCTACTCACTGAAACAAAATATTAGAGGCCTTAAAAAACATTCCTGGGTTAATTTTAGTCAGTGCCAACTACACACCATACCTACCTAATGCAGCCAATCAAGGCAGCGTAAGCTTGGATCACAGCATGTACCTCTGAAGATAAGGCTAAGAAGAAATCTTCAAATATTGCCAAGTCCCAAGTCTTCGTTATTCCTACCTATATTTGGACAACTCCCTCCAAGAACTTTATCAAGATTCTATAGCTACCAAATCACAAATTCAGAAATTTGAATCCATCCCATGTAGGAGATAACCTTTCAGGGACCTTAGCCAAAGCACTAAAAACTTGTTTTAAGATTCACGTTTTATTTCATTGCCTGCTCTTTCACTATATCTGGCTCTCCAAATGGTTCTCATGAACCAATATTCCCACTTTCTGCGCTTTATTATTAGGGAACAATGGCAAGATGTGAGAGCCACATGACGGCTGAGGTTTAGACCATGATGCAATTATGAAAAATTAAGAGCTATTTGCCTGGCTAGATTTCTCTAATCTTATATAAAATGTTTCTAAATATTATTTACTAGAAATCCAAATAATTGCTAAAACTTGAGCATGTTCAGTTTCAGATGGGTAATGGTTGGCATAGCAACTTTATGATTCATGTTTGTACTATTGTCTTGTTTTACCCCAAGCCAGAGATGATCCTTGCTTATTGCTTCTTAGACGTTTATACAACAAATACTTATTGAGTTCATTCTAAGCATAAGGCACCAAGGTGATGTTAATTTGCATTAGGTGTGGACTCTATATTCAAGGAGCATACAATCTAATAAGAAAGATCAGATTGGTGCATTCTGATAATAAAAGGTAAAATAATATAAAGCTGCAAGTATTGTGCTAGGGATTTCAAGTCAGGAAGGAATTTCTTCTAGTGTTACTAATAATAAAATCTCACTTGTTAGTTTTCTTGATGGAAATCACTAATCTGTCCATAAGCTGTCTAAATTACAATACTCAGTATAATTTTGCTTTTCACAATTTTTGAAAAAGGAGGTTAGCAATTTATGATATTAATCATATCAATTTTATATGAACTTTATCTTAAATATTTCAGTTGTCCCTTAAAACAATAACATCCAATTGATTCTAAATAAGGCTATATGAATAGAGCAAACTTAGAGCTCATTATAAGAATGTGTTTGTATATGTGTATCTAGTATAGTTCTATTCATTGTTTTTACTAATTTCTTTTCTTTTTTGAGAAGAATGTAAGAAAATCAAGATAGTCTACTGACAAAAATGTGGAACTGAATACAGCGAAGGCAAAGATAAAAAAAAAAAAAAAGGATACTGCCATTATTGCATTACCTGTAAGTTAAACATCTCCTTGGAATTTATCCCACGTTTTTCTTCTTTTAAGAATTTCAAAAGTCTTTATATGTTTCTTAAAATTATTGTTCCCTTGGTAGCTACTAAATGAGATGGTTGCAGACAGGTGCCATTATCCTTACTGTAAAAAATACAGTGTGGAATATTACCCTAAACTCTGATTGTCTCCTTTTCCCCACTGGGTGAGAAATTACTCAGATAACGTGCATCTGTATACAGCATTTTTATCTTTTATCGATAGTTCCTAATACTCCGTTACACAGGTGAGGAAGGAGACAAATGCCAACCAATTATATGAGTTTCAAAAGAGCTGTCACAGTTTCAGTCCATAAAGAAAATCTAGACGATAGTCAAGGTCAAAGAAATGAATGCATTGACAGAAATTTCTCCATAGCAGGAGATAATTTCTAGGCATGGCATGTTCAGGCTGCAGCAAAGAGAAGATGGCTGGAAAGCATATAGATATTGTCCTTGGTGTCAAAGATATCCTTAGGCCTCTAAAGTATTAATAAAAAAAAATAAGTTTAAGATCAAATTATGTGTACAAATGTTTCCATTTTTCTAAGAGAACCTAAGTCAGCAATATTGGTAAGACAAAGAAGATTTTAATGAGTTGAAGAAAATAGAGAGTGATCAAAGTTGGTGAGATTAATTAAATGTTCATGGTTAGTCCATAGACACTAGAAGCAAAAGCCAGCAACTGGTTTTTAGACGTTGTTTAGAAACCAAAACCACAGGTGTTTAATGTGCCTGTGGATGAGGAACTGATACAGTCAAAGTAGGATATAAAGGATGAAATTCATAACAAATGTATGGTAATAAGCCTGAGGCACCTTTGTCTTGAGAGCTTAATCTTAGACTCAGACTTGTAGACAAAACAAGGAGTATATTTGCCCCAATTTTCAAAATGTGGTGTTTTTGATCTGCAGGTTTGGGCCAGGCTATTAGCCTCCTGCAGTGAACTATCCAGAGGGCATGGCACTTTGCTAAGTTAAAAGGCTCAATGATTCTTTGCATTCAGTGCAATTTCAGAATTTCAGAAACTAGGAGGTAGTACTGAACTAAAAATTTAGGTTGGAAGCTCAGTCTCAGGTAGCACAGTAGTGCAGATAACACACCTTAAAAATATATTTTCTACATTACTGCTAAGTTATTTTCACCAATAAAGGTCTCCAAATCCAAAGACTTGGAGAAGGGGGTGATTTTCCTTTTGAGAAATAAACAAAATATACATTGTTAGATGATACAGGTTTGTAGCGTAAGAATTGATAGTACTCTAAATAAAATTACTAAAAATAAATAAATAAATAAATAAATAAATAAAATTACTGTTTTCTAAAACAAAGATACCATCAGAAGCAATACTGGCACAGATAAGGGAGGAGTAGAAAAGTAAAATAAATAAATAAATAAATACATAAATAAATAAATAAATAAACAAGTAAATTTAAAAAAGGTTGTGTCCCTCCAAGCCCAGACTAGGGTAGAAGGTGCCTTAAATATGACTATGTGGCTCTTTAGGCAGCTCTACATCTTTTCTAGGATCTGCGAATATCAGAAACTTTGTTTTCCTCTGCCTCTTCTGGGTCCCCTTTTGTGACTGTATGTGACTGACCATTACCTAAAAGAACATAGAAACCATTCCTTTGCTTCCAAGATCACTGAGAAATTTTCTGATTAGAATTAGACTTCATATGTGGATATGCCCATAAGGAGAAAATAAACAAACTGGTAGCATGGATATCCAGTCTGCTCGATTATCATGTTTAACTACATATAAATTCATAGTCAATATTAAATTTTTATCAGTCTCTTTGACTTTCATTATAATGTAAATGAGTATTCCATGAGAGTCTAATAATCTCATGACATAATAATAGCAGAAATCTTGAGACTGCAGAGATGATTTGGACTGCTGGACTGTAATAGCTCAATTCTGCACTAAGGTAATGTCACAGGGTTGAACTAGACCTGGGGGCAGCCAGCTTCCTGTAGGCAATGCTCACTTGTCTTAGTTAGGCATAATCTTCAAATAAAACTGTAGTTCTAAAGCCTAGCATAAGAAAATTTGACTAGGCAAAATGTCATGCAATAAGCTATTGTAAAAAAAAAAAAAAAACTAAATTCAAGAAGGAAAAATTGGGCATAAAGATCCCAGAAATTCACAGAGAGAAAAAATTAGTCCTGGAGCTGGAGTCAAGAGCTCAACCTAACTAGTCTACATTTGGCTAACTTATTAGTCATTTTCTCTTTCTAAATGTCCAATATGCTTTAAATTGTTACTAATAGAATTATTTAATTGCCACTTACAGAATTATTTTAAATGATACTTGGATAAAAATATATAATAATCTTTATTTAAAAAAATAATAATCTTTATTTTAAAAATGATAATAATAATAACCTTAAATAAAGTATAAGCTGTATGTATAAATGTACTAGAAACATCTACAAAAGTTGTGAAAAAAGGACTATCAGCATTGTTTAGAAGCTCCTTGAATGACAACAGGAAACATTTAAGATCTCTGAGATTACTAATATATCTATAAAATAACATGTGACCTTAACTTCTTAAAAGTGCTAGATGAAATTAGCATGTAGATTCCCTTCTAACTCCAAGATAAAACTTTATGAAAGTATAGTGGAAATCCAAGTTCATAGCTGGGAACGTTTAGGACAATAAAACATTTCCAACATATGTCAGGCTATCCCAAAGCTATGATTTAATAAAAACATTTTGGTTCCAAATTGTCTAATTGACTTAATTTTCTATTTTAACCTGTATTGGGTAAACCTAGCCAAATTATTGAGCCCTTAAATCCTCCTACCCTCAGGAGAAAATATGATTATTTTGGAAGAATACAGTCACATTTAACCATATCGCTTTCAAATATTAATCCATCTACATTTTGAACCAATTTTGTTAATATTGTCACTAAGCACTAGAAATATATAAATCTGAGGTTTCTTCACAAGAATAACAAGAAGTAAAAAATAAAAAAGGGAAGATAAAAGTGAGGTAAAGACATATAAGTATTAGTAGGGAAAGCTACCCAAACCTTAGATCCTGTGGCAAGGTACGATGGAGTTTAAAAGGGAAGTTACTGCCACAACAACAACAACAACAACATAATGATAATGTAATAAATACAATGAATTAAAATAAGTACAACTATATTGATAATAAGAAGTCAAGGTTTTTAGAGTTTGGAGTAATAACAAGGAATGAAAGTTATACTGAGAGGTAAAAAATATGAAAGATATAGGTAGTAAAGAATAAGAAAAAGTAAATAATTTACAGTACACTAGATCAGTAGCTAGAAAATGCACAGTACCCAAGAAATAGAACAGAAAACTGGCTTGTAACTAACACAAGGTATTTAAGGAGAAGTTGAATACGAAATCAGATAGCTGACCTTAGTAATTTCAGTATTTGGTATGAGGGAAAATGCCTTTAACATCTTCTGTAATTCTAAGAACCCTTAAGATACAAGTTTGGCCTTAATTTCATTTAACTGGTATCTGGACATATATGAACATAGGTGTAAATATGAGGTGGGATGTATCTTTAATTTTCACATATACTTGAAAAAAGTATTTAAAAATTTATGTAAGGTTGAAATGAGATACTTTCTAATTTTTTTAATATACACATATTTGGTGTGGATTATTATTTCAATATTTGAGGATGGGAATCTATCCCATAATACTTAAACCTGGTTGTCATTCAGATCATCTGGCATGCATGTCCTTAGGCCCATCTGTTAGGTTGTCATAGTGCCATACTGAGGAAGTGGCAAGCTAGTTTCAAGTAGACATAAATGCCAACCAAAGATTAATTTAGCAGGAGAGCTTGTTGAGTGCAAAAAGTGACATCTCCTATAAGAGGAAACTCTTGACTAGCAGTGCCAAATTGGGGCCTTGTGCTTCATTACATGTGAGTGCATCTGCTGCCACTTGCAGGCCTAATGCCATAAAAGAGAATGACTTTCACTGTGAAAGCTAGTTTGGAAAAAATAGAAGCATAGGTGACTGCAAAGTTCAAGAAAGACAGACCTAACTGTTGCATATCTAATGAAATTGCTGAGATGGACACTTCTGAAAAGCTTATGAAATAAATGATTGCATAATATTTCTTATAGTTTAAAACATTAAAAAATAAATAAAACGTTTGATCAAGAATTTAAAGGTACTGTTAAAAAGAAAAAAAATTACAGAAGAATGTGTAATTATTTATGCTATATTAGGATCAGAGAAATGGATAATATATGGAATGGATGTTAGCATTACAGAATTAAATAAACACCATGCTAAAATGAGAGAAGGGATCCCTGGGTGACTCAGCAGTTTGGCACCTGCCTTCCACCTAGGGCGTGATCCTGGAGTCCTGGCATTGAGTCCCGCATCCGGCTCCCTGAAGGGAGCCTGCTTTTCCCTCTGCCTGCTTCTCTCTGTCTCTCATGAATAAATAAGTAAATTAAAAAAAAAAAAAAAAAGGGAGAGAGAGAGAAGGAGGGGCACCTGGGTGGCTCAGTGGTTTAGCATCTGTCTTTGGCTCAGGTCATGATCCCAGGATCCTGAAATCAAGTCCTACATTGGGCTCCCTATGGGGAGCCTCCTTCTCCCTCTGCCTATGTCTCTGTTTCTCTCTCTGTCTGTCATGAATAAATAAAATATTTTAAAAAGGGAGAGAAAGAGGAGGATACAACCAGCGGTATAACTTAACACATCACAATTTGTGAAATTTGTGTGATTTGGAAACTGATAGAAATCATTTAAGATTCCCTATAAATGGAAAAGGGTTAGTTGGAAAATTAGACCCAAGAAACATGTAAATGTAATAAATTCCTATTTTATTTTGTAAAATGCAAGAAGAGTATTTAGAATGAAATTAAGTTAACAGAGTAAATTCATAGTGTCATAGATTTTATGTATATGGCAAAGTTCGAAAAGTTACCTCTTGAATTCACTGATGATAATTTATTGACAGAATCTTTTAGAAATATTTAATAAACACCTAAAATATGTCAGACTCAGTGATTGACTTACCTTAATGAGTGACCTGAAATAATTATAAATTAAATGATTTTTTTTTTTTTACTTCTAGATAAGTTTTCTTAAACTTAGACTTCTGTAACTGCATGGAGATAGGTAACTATTGTTCAATGACAAAAAAGTCATAGCCAAATGGAAAATAATAAACTATGTTTTCCTCCTTTGGTTTCTATAAACTGATGCTTTAGAGATTTGCATTTTACATTATTAATCTCTTAAAATTACCTTAACTGTGTCTTTGGACTTGAAATCTCAAAATAGATAACTAGAGAGATCTATTGGTTCCATATCATCAGACTGCTCTATTAACAAACATGTATCATTTGACAACTTTCCAGATAAGAACATGCTTTCCAAACCTGGCATCAAATTCACAAAACTATTTTCTTTTTTTAGAAAAGTGGTATTCAGGAAATATGCCATAGAAGTTGAGGCTTTTTCATATGCATAAAATACATAAACTAATCACTTTGAGAAATAAACCAAGAGCTCTGATTCCAAACTTTCTAAAATTGTAAGCAACTTAATAATTATTTAACACTAGAAAGCGTTATCCTATGTCTTTGAAGTTAAGAATCCTTTATATATATATATATATATATATATATATATATATATATGCATATATATATGTCTTTGGACGTATTTGAGGGCAAAATTATATCCTTTAGTAATATGGCAACACTCCACCTTGCTTTCTGATTAAAATGAATGTGTTTCTCTGAAATCAAGGCAACTGTACATAATGGACTAATTTGAAATCATCCTTATCCTGATCTCAAGAAAATTGTTTCTACTTTCTAAAAGACTCACCTTGGACTAAATTAGTTTATTTTCTAATTTTGAGTCAGAAACTTGATCATTTTATTATATTAGGAAAAATAACTGAATCTTTCCATTTCCAACAATATTCATTGCCCAGTATTCCAACAATATCAAAGATTAAGTATTTTATATAAATTAAATCATGCCTTTTTCACAGTTAAGCCATGACGCAGTTACTATGATTTTTCCAAATATACAGATGAAGAAATGGAGAACCTTGGAAGTCTTAGAGTTTGTTCAGGATCTTATAGCTGATAAATGGAAGAGGTAGGACTCAAACCTAAGCAATCTGTATCCATACTATTCCGCAAAATGAAACCTTAAATGATGTCGTGAAAGACTTCTGCAACCACTTTGGATGAAGTAGGAAAATCAAAATTTTGAATGTATTACTGTGTTGAAAAGAAAGCACAAGGAAATCAGAGCCCTAAGGCAGCAGGAAACTAGAAATATAGGGGAAAGAACTTGCAAAGAATATGGCCTAGGGGCATCTGCTAATTTCTGGTGATTATTCCAGACCATTTTTTTTTTCCTCCACTGGGAGCAGAAGACAAAGCCTAGGCCAAAACAAGGGCTGAGCTTGGTTCTGAGGATCCCAAACCATAATTCACCATTGGTGTGTAAATCCACCAAAACACACACACACACACACACACACACACACACACACATACAAATTCCCACTTTGCTGAGAGAGATAACCAGTCTCACATTGGGCTTTAGGTGAGAATGGAAAAATAAGTTTCTTCTCACAATTTCTAAGAAAAAGTCTACTCTTACAAAAGTTTCAGACCAGAATATTAATATCTTATGGTTCTAAAATAAATAAGTTTATGATTAATTTAAGTTGGCCATAGATTTTTGGCTCCTCTCTAGTACCTGGCAGAAGCAAAACCACATCCTCTCTGAAGTATTGTGGCTTATAAGTGGAGATTAAAAACCTGCAGTGTTAAAACTCCAAGTAATGTGAGCTCATGAAAAAACATAAAGCTCATAAGAAAACAAGCCAATATTTATAGCTGAAAAAAAAAATGACTTTAGAATTATACTTGCCAAGACTGTGGTCCCTAGAATTATCAGCTATATAATATTAAGTACATGTAATATATCATGATAGTAAAATTAAGCAGATACAAAAAAACAACTAATTTTACAGAGATCAATATATGATAAAAATATCATAAATGAAATAAGCAACATAAAGGTTACTTTAAAATATCAGAAAAGAGAATGAATGAGTGGACCAAAGATAAATTTTAAAATACTAGAAATGATTTGGCATAGAGAGGAAAAAGATGAAATTTTTGTGAGAAGTTAAGGGATAAAGAGGAGAGAATGAAATGGCCTAACACCTGCCTAACCAGATTTTCATAAGGAAAAAATAATGAAAAGAAGAGACTCAGCAATCAAGATTATGATGAATGTGGGTAGTTTGGAAATTCTCAGGTTCAGAATTCTCAGCGAAGATCCAGAAGCAGTAGTGTAAAGAAATCCACACCTAGACATGTATGAAAACATCAAATTCCAAAAAACAAAAACAGAAAAAAATAGATTTCTCAAAGAAAATAACAGATATCTTAAAGATAATAGACTTCTTAAAGATAAGTTATAAGCAGATTGACAGTTAAATTCTCACCATCAATACAGAAGCTAGCAGAAAGTAAAAATAATTCATATACTGAGAAAAAATAGCCACCAACCTAGAATTTCATATTTAGAAAAAATGTCTTTCTTAACAATGGAAGCAAAAATAGACTTTCTCAGGTAAATAAAATCAAGCATGTTTCTATCATCAGACCTTTATATGCATAAACAAACAAATAAATCAAAGGAATATACTCTAAGAAGGAAAATGATACCAGATTATATATATTATATATTATTTTATTTATATATATTATATATTGTATTATTATTTTATATATATAAATATTATATATTTATATATATAAAATTTTCCAATAGGCTGTGTTTAAAAGAAAAGTAAAGATTATTTGTAAGCAATTGGCAAACTGGACTGTGGAATCTATTTTAGCAATATCTGGATTTTGTCTTATATCATCAGTCAGTATTATGCAGGGTTATCTGATTATGAAAATGGAAGACTAGGTAATCTTACAACCCTCCCTTTAAGTGCGTAGGCAGTTAGTTAGATAGGAGCGGGGAAACAGGATTTTCCAATTTGTGAAAAAGACAGAAACTGCCAAACACCACTGAAACGTGAACAGCTGGGGAAAACCTGGGGGAACACTCATGTGCTTTTCCCCAAGGTAACCTAAAGCTTTATTATAATACATTTATATTGCAATTTTAGCCCTTCTTGTGGAGATTGGCTACCATAACAGTTTGGACAAGGACCATATTGGGAGGAGTTCTTTAGATGATTGGAAGCAACCTCATGCAGAGACCACCCTAACTATGACCCAGAACCCATGTAAGTATGAAAAACAAGACAATCCTGATCCAAAGCAGAACTGCCCCTCTGGCCCTGCTGGCCCTTCCACCTAGAGAGTGTACTTTTGCTTTGCCCACTATTAAATGCTCGCTTGAGAGTTTGGCTCTGAATTCTTTCTCAAGAATGCAAGCCAGGGAACAGGCTTGCTGCTAACATAAGGACAAATGGAAAATATGAGAATTAAAAAAGAAATATATGGAGGCATTGACTATTTAAAAGGTAGTGAAGGATTACAGAACCAAGAGCCAAGAGAAGAGAGTGATCCAGAGAGTGAAGTTGGCTAATGTGGGCTATTTTTCCTCTAGAGCTATTTTTAATTCTGGTTGAAGTAAAGAAGCCAAATCACAGAGTTAACAGTATCTCAATAATAGTAGACAGACATTGGAGCTTGAGGTATTTCAAGATTAGGAGGCACAGCTGCAAAGCTGATTTCTGAGTTGGAATCCCTTAAGGGGCAACACTCTAGGATAAGAAGCAAACAGAGTCCCTCACTTCCCTTGAGGCTTGTGGATGCAAGCAGAAACCCCTCAGAGAAAGAGAAAGAGAGAGAGAGAGAGAGAATATGATTCTAGGCCTCAAATTATATTTACAGTCGTTTCATGAACAATATCCAAAACACAATAAAAAAACACCAGGCACAAACGGTGGAAAGAACACATAAATGTAACAAAGAAAAGGTAAGACAATAGAAAGAGAACTAAGGGATTCCAGAGGATGGAGTTATCAGATGCTATAGGCATTAAAATGCTCTTCTTACCTAGGTTACTTACCTAAAGAGTACCTTGAAATGTTCTCAACTGCATGGGTATCTTACTTCTACCTAGATTATTCCTTCTGTGCTAGCCGAGTACTGTCTGCTAGTCTGAGCTGAAAGCATGGATTATATAGGTCCTCGGTGTCTTTTATTTAAACCCCTTGGGGCATGATGTGTTTTGCTATTCAGAATATTTCAGAGTTGAAGAAAGGCAATATGGCACAGATTATGTAACACTGCCAGGGAGCAGTACTCCATAAGCAAACGTTTTAATAGTTCTGCAACAAAATGATGAATATTCACAGCTGATGAGATTTTCAAGACTATATAAATGATCTAAGTCAGTGCAGGACATATTTTACTACCAAAGAAATATACTCCAAACCTTTGAAAAGAAACATCTAGTCTTTAGAACTTTTTAGGGCTTTTTGGATTTCTTTCTTTCTTTCTTTCTTTCTTTCTTTCTTTCTTTCTTTCTTTCTTTCAATTTTATTTATTTATTCAGAAAGAGAGAGGCAGAGACACAGGCAGAGGGAGAAGCAGGCTCCATGCAGGGAGCCCAATGTGGGACTAGATCCTGGAACTCCAGGATCACGCCCTGGGCCAAAGGCAGACGCTCAACCGCTGAGCCACCCAGGCATCTCACTTTTTGGATTTCTGAATTATAAACAAAGGATTTGAGATCTGTAGTATATCTGCTATGGAAAGAATGAAGCAATTTGAAAAGGTTCTGTTATGTGAATTTCATTGTTCTTAAAATGTATACATTAAGAGAAAAAAAATTGAATTATGCATGTTTATAAGTCCACAAAATTTACAATTTTAAATTAAAAAGAACTTTGTACAATTTAAAATCTTATGTAATATGTATATTTAAAAAATAAGTTTCAAAGCTCAAATCCGATTCTGGTCACAACGTTTTTACTACCTTAAGGGACATTTGGGATTCATTGTAAACGTGGAATTAGAATGAGAAATTTATATTTGCATTTATTTATGTTTATATTATCCTACAGAGAGAATACTGAGTATTTATTTTGAATGCTAGAATATAACCTTAGGACATTACAATAGCATTTCAGCATGCAAACTTGATTTGCAAAATCTTTTTTGACTGGGGATTATAACAAAATGCATTTTATTGTTTCGTTGACAAGTGCAAAGATCCCAGTATATTTTATTTTGCTATTTGACATGAAGCATCAATGGAATATGCGTCTAGGCTTTTTGTTCATTTATCCCCTTAATGAAATCTAATATGACTGTCTCTTTTAATTTAAGTTTTTAATATATTGAGCAAATTTCAGGTCTCTTGTATAAAACCTTCTTAGAGATGTTTGAAGATTTTCCTTTCCCATTCAATTGCTCTTGCATGAGGAATTTATAATGTGTGCACAAGAAAAACATAAATTAAAAATATTCAAAGAATCAAATACTTAGCCCATGATTCTCTATTAATTAAGGCTTTTCTTTGGGCTCTCAATCTTTCTACATTATTTGTAATAAAACAAACGTTTTCCATGAGATATAATTTCTAATGATGCACATTATTAAAGACTTTGGAATAGAGCTAAAACCTTGTAGGATTCCAAAGATATTTTATCAGGGCGTTGAAGTAGAGATGAAGTAAGGCAGGATCACACAGCTATAAAGGGTGCTTCTTAACAACTTTGATAAAAACTCTGTGAGGGAGATCTAGTAGATAGGATTTTTTTTAACCTACATTTTTAGCTATGACAAATATTGACAATAAAGTGATTTTTCCCAATATTCTAGGGCATTTTAAAGTATCAGAAATGGCTAAACCCAGACTTTCTTATTCCATATTCTCTGCCATTTTTTGCAAGACTGGCAAAAATTAACCTTGGATGGGGCTTTCCAGTCTTTTCCTCTTGTAATCAGACTCCTTCTAAAAAAACGCCCTGGACAATTGTATAATGCAATGAAGATTTACATGTTAGCTTGAGGTTTGAATAGGTATAATTAATTGTTTGCTGTGAAGTAGAAGATTGAACCAACTGAGCACATATGACTGTTAGAAAACAGAGCTGTTCCATGTTTATATTTGGAAGTGTTACACTTCCTTTTAGATGCTGATATTTCAGTTATATTGATAGTTGCCACTGCTAGGAGCCATTGCTAAAAATATTGCTGATCTCCTCACCAGAGACTTAGACATTACAAAGTGTAAACTGATATTATCAGAATTTTAATACTTATCCCTGTTGGTCAGTGGAAACTCTTTCAAGCCCATTCCCTGATCTTTTGACTTCTCCTTATAATTATTATTTTTTTAACACCTACTCAGTTTCTCCAATAGCAAAGTGGTGCTAATTTATAAGACGCTTTCTAATGCCTCAGCTCTGGACTCATCCGAGGCAGATACCTTATTCTGGAAGATGTTATTATAAATCATGATATTCATGCTTAGAATACTCAGTTCTACTTCTATACCATTTCTAGATCCTCTTAGCAGACAGCGATTTGGGATATATGCATGTCAGCTATCTCTAATATCTCTCTCTCTATAAATATGTATATATATATATACATACAGTATATATATGTTTTTATATTTACTTATGTCATCTATATATTTAACTTTCTACTTAAAAAAATTTTTTTTTAGAGATAGAGCATGGGTGAGAGGAGGAGCAGAGGGAGACAGGGAGATAGAGAAAGCAGGCTCCACACGGCACAAAGCCCAATGCAGCTCAATGAACAATGCAATGAGCTCAATCTCACCACCCTGTGATCATGACCTGAGCCAAAATCAGGATTCAGATGCTTAACTGACTGACCCACCCAGGCATCCCTTAACTATCCACACTTAAAGCCATGAATTCACATAATTCCTTTTTTTTAAGATTTTATTTATTTATTCATGAGAGACACAGAGAGAAAGAGGCAGAGAGACACAGGGAGAGGGAGAAGCAGGCTCCATGCAGGGAGCCATACGTAGGACTCCATCCTGGGTCGTCCAGGATCAGGCCCTGGGCTGAACTGCTGAGCCACCCAGGCGTCCCCTAATCCAACAACCCTAAATTCATTCTAATCTTTCTTTTTTTATTTGTAGCTCCTTTCTGCAACAATAAGAAAACTGCATCTCGTTTTCTTTAATGTACTTACTCATTTGCTCAAACTTACAATATACAAAACTTTCAGGATTGTTAACCCATACCACAGAGAATACCAAACTAAATAACTAGAGGGTAATATTTGTTTACAGTTACTTTATACTTAGGTATTTGTTTATTATTTAGTATTTACTCATATATTGTAAATTACACATTATTTGTTATTAGGTATTTTATATGCATTAAATATGTACAAAACTTAAGTGTGCTATTAGGTGAAATTTGGAGTATTCATTTGCCTATGTAATCCATACCTTAGTAAGATTTACAGCATTTATACCAACCCAGAAATTTCCCTCATGCCCCTCTCTATTAACTCATGCTCTTACTTATTCTTCAGAAGTATACAATGTGGAATCTGGTTCTAAATTCTTTCATTCATCCCAATGTTTTTAATATAGACCTGTGTTTGTGGAGGATATCGAGAGTTTACGCCTTTTTTTGAAAGAAAATAGTCCATTGTCTGAATCTATCATATGTGTATCATATATTTTTTATTTCTTCTTATAAGGATTAATGTGATACTTATTTGGATAAACTACACCCAAAAACATATCATGAGTTCAGTATAGCATTTTACTTTTAAATAAGCCCCAAATAACACCTTGAATGAACACAGCGAAGTTGTGCATAGGTTCCCTTAAGAGAAGAGTAATATATAAACAATTCTGAAAGTAATAGATTATTTGATCCATGAAACAAATAAGCTCCTCTACTTAATAATGTATTCTGTAGAGTTATATTTCATTTACAATGTGTCTTGGGATCAAGAATTTCTCTACTTGAATAGATAAGAAGATTAATTTATGTAAATCTTAAAATGTACCCTATTTTTATTTTGTTGAGGGAAATTTACTGGAATTAAAGCTCAAAGCAGGTGAACTATCCCATGATTGAAATAGTTTTCTGGTAATCAGGTTATCATTAGCTCACTCAAGACTTCTCTTTTTCAAACTATCTATATACCTATATAAAGGCGCTTGAGGGATCTCAGGTCATGATTATTTTGGGTTAGTCTTATAAGAATGAATTTAAAAACCATGTGTACTCTTATTTCCTTTCTGTTTTAACTCATTTGCTTATCAATTCTTTGCATATTGCTTGACACCATTTGATGCGAAATTGCAAAAGTGGTGGATTGTGTTCCCATGTCTTTAAAGTCAATTTAAATCCTTTTACAGGGATTTGGTTATTATCTTTGGTGAATTATTTCTGCTAAAATCATTCTTTCAGCTTGCCAGATAGAACTTTTTCTACTTGTATCTTTTTTTTTTTTTTGTAAGGCAAAATGCCACCACCAACTTGTAGTTACTCTTTCTAATAAGTTTACTTGTGTTTTCTTTTTTCACTCTTCCTACTAAAGACAATAAATTCAATTGATGAACTGTGTCCATTTAAGTACCAGATGGTCCATTCTCTATCTAAGACTGTAATTTTATATTTCACTTGTACCTTCTCTTTCAATAGTGTGGATGATTTTAAATTATAACCTTCTTGCTAATTATGTTTATAATTAGCAATATTATAATTCATTTATCTAAACTCTTAAGAGTTTTGGCAACTATGCAGATTATTTTCTATATATTTTTAAATGATATTGTGGTGTAAAATTACATGACTGGTTGTGATAGATTCAAATTGGCTCCAGTTCGCCACATTTCCATTAACTAAACTCTTTATAATGCGATTTAGTGACTCTTCACATCAAGAGATCAGATGTATTTCCCTACTGTTAGAATCTGGGCTGGGCTTATAGCTTGTTTTTACCAAAAGAATGTGGCAGATATGATAGTATTCCCATCCCTAGCCTAAATCTCAAAAGGTCTTGTAAGCTTTGAATCTTCTACCACCCTGTGAAAAAGCCTGGTTAGCCTACTGGATAATAAGAAATACATTGCTAAATTCCTTGAATCAACTCAATTAACAGACATATCTGTAACGGCATCATAAGCATCCATCTCCCAAGTCAATTGATAAGTTAGTAGTTGACATATGAGTAACTGGCCAAAATCAACTGAAAATAGCCCACATTATTAAAACCTTCCAGATAAGTTGTAGCTTCATGATTATTAATAATGCTTATTCTTTTAAGCCACAGAGTTTGAGGTGATAGATTATGCACACTAGCTAACTAACACACTGGTTATTTTTAAAAACATTATTTTAGGGGCACTTGAGTGGCTTGTCAGTTGAACATCCAACTCGATTTCAGCTCAGGTCATGGTCTCAAGTTGTGAGATCAAGACATGTCGGACTCAGAGCTGGGCATGGAGCCTGCTTAAGATTCGTTCTGTCAAAAAAAAAAAGGAAAAAAGATTATCTGGGTCACCCTCTGCCCCTCCCCCTCTAAAAAAAGAGAAAGAAAGCTGATGGATAATATGTGAAAATAGCATGTATTTCCAGATATAGAAAATTTGACAAATGAAACAATTTAAATAAATTAATATATTGTCATACTTCAAAATGTGATGATACTGTAAGGACTTTAGTATCCTTTACGTTCCAGGATCAGATCATACATCTTTACCACAGTACCATCAAATTTTATGAAAAGATTGACTCTTTTAAAGGGGAGGACAAGTGTATGTTGATAGTTGGGAATCCTTCTTGAATTAGTTACTTATAGTCACAATCTATGATTTTATAATAATTAATCTCTGTCTTCTGGAATAAATGAAATACTTGCTTTTGGGCATTGTAGAGTACACTAATTACATCTCTCGAATTGACATTTTAATCTACTATACTTTTACTCAAACCCAAATAATTTTCTCCATTAATTGTCTACTATGGTATTATGGTCATAATAAAGACATATATCTCTGATAAACATTTTATTTAAAAAGAAAGTCAGGGATCCCTGGGTGACGCGGCAGTTTGGTACCTGCCTTCGGCCCAGGGAGCGACCCTGGAGACCCAGGATCGAATCCCACGTCGGGCTCCCGGTGCATGGAGCCTGCTTCTCCCTCAGCCTGTGTCTCTGCCTCTCTCTCTCTCTCTCTCTGTGTGACTATCATAAATCAATAAAAATTAAAAAACAAAAACAAAAAAAGATAAAAAGAAAGTCAGACTAAGAGAAGAAAATTATGTTGAGACCTAAAGTGGGAGACAGGGAGAGTTTGTGCAATAAAAAAATAAACTCTGAGAGTGATGCTCAAAATTAATTTTTAAATGCATTGATGTAACCTATTTTCTTAGTTGACAGTTTAGAAGGCAATTTAGAAAAAGTTAGATATCTCTGAATGCATATACATATTTCATTTTTTTTCCAAATGATTATCTATGATTTAGTAAAATTATACTAAATAATTACTTCATGTGAATTACTTTTTTGGAGGTTTCATTGGACACTTGACGGGATGAGCACTGGGTGTTTTTCTGTATGTTGGTAAATTGAACACCAATAAAATTAATTAAAAAAAAAAAAAAGAATTTATATTATTGTATCATAAAGATAACAAAGTTTGTTCAAATATATGTAATCCAATTCCTTACTTTAAGTACATAAGGATAACACATTGATTCAAAGGAACTGAGTTCATCCAATTTACAGATTTTTACTGAATTTGTGCAAATGCAATTATTTTGAGTTGAACTATCTTAAATATCTTAAGAAAGTAGAGTGACATATATAAATTATGTAAATATGCACAATATATTTACCATAATATAATGGAATAAAAACACTAAATGTATATGGTGAATTTAACTAATTTATTAAAATATTTGAAAATGAATCATGTGTATTTGGTTCTAGGAGAATTCAGCATATGACACAGTAGATCATCTGTATGTTTGATTAAAAGAAGATTCAGATGGGCCATGACATGATTTTTCTACTTTACCATGTTTTCATCAGAGTAATGTATCTATGATACATTCTTACCCAAAAATTGTGTAAAGCTTTCTCTTCCTACTTTTGTTTTCTCTTTCTTTTCTCCTCGCTTTTCCTTTTTCCCTCTCTTCCTTCTTTCTTTCCTTCTCTTCAACTATGTAAAAACTAAAAAAGCCTCATTATTATTTAGAGTTCACTTCAGCATGCTGCTTATCTTGGCTGAATTCTTTCTCATCCCGCATTTACAATATGACTCGCTTACTTATTGAGTGCTATTAAATCCCTGAAGCAAGGACAATAATCGTTTTGATACTTAATTATTCAAGCTCCATGGAACCACTGGAATTTAAACAATCTAAGAATTGAAGGTGGTATAATTTAACATGTATGTTTTTATTAAATTGAGGTAAAATATAAGTTTAATTACATCATTTGAATAATTTTGCAGGTGTTTTGCTGAAAAAATAGATCTCCAACTGTTCATTGGAGTAAATGTTAAATCTCTGAAGAGTAGTGTGATGGTTCCTCCTTCTACCTCTTTTTTTCATTGCCTTTTCTTTTCTTTTCATTATTTTTATACGGGAATAATGAAAAATGTCTAAGGTTGCTAACATTTGTATTAGAATAGGTATCAACTGTAAATCAATATTATGGAGCCAAATATATGCTTCTTTCTTTGATTATTACAATTATTTATGTTTTACATTTTTAGGTCCAGAATATTCTGGTAACTTTTTTTTTTTTTTATTTTTTATTTTTTTTAAATTTTTTTTTAAATTTATTTATGATAGTCACAGAGAGAGAGAGAGAGGCAGAGACACAGGCAGAGGGAGAAGCAGGCTCCATGCACCGGGAGCCCTATGTGGGATTCGATCCCGGGTCTCCAGGATCGCGCCCTGGGCCAAAGACAGGCGCTAAACCGCTGCGCCACCCAGGGATCCCCTATTCTGGTAACTTTAAAGAACAAAATTTGACTATGGATTTTCAAAGGACTTTAAATCATCAAATATCAGAAAAGAATAGTAATGAATTGATGATGATGACCAACACAGAAAATGTTAGTACATGTTACAATTTACAGAAAATGTTAGTACATGTTACAATTTACTTCATAAGAAGTGTTTAAAAAAGCTTTTGATGGCTTCATCAAGAGCTTTTGTTTGCAAGGTAATAGAAAATTTTGGAAGATATAGTGCAGTTTTTCTCAAACTGTGGTGAAAGATTGTGTTTACTCTTTGAAATCCACTGAAGTTAGATACTTTCATCAATTACAGTAAGATGAATTTTTAGAAAAGTGTAATAAAATCCCCATTTATGTTAGATTCAATGCTCTTTAGAGAATTGTTCAATTTTAATTCTTTATTTTTTAATAACAAGTAACAAGAAGCCCACAGATTGTCATAATTTATTGTACCTGTTTTTGTTTATTGTTCCTTTCTACTATTTATGATATCCAAAGTTCTCAGTTATTTAGGATATTGCCTCTCTCTCAACTTACAATGCTCTTATCTCAATCAAGGGAGGAGAACCTGAATCAAACTGACTAATCTAAATGCCCCAAATCTTTCACACCCCAAACACTTGTCCAAGGTAAAGCCAACTAGGTCAAGTGAGGCCAATATAATCATTCTTAAAGAGGCTTGTGGATGTTGAGAAAAGATGATATATATTTTCTCTGAAATCTTGGGTACTATCGATCACATAAGTTTGAGTGTACCAGAGCCATCACTGCCATCAATACGATTATGAAAGTCATTGAAGTGATAGTAACATAGAAGGTGAGGGTGGAGTAATTAACTATGGATTAGTTCTAGTATTAGTCTAGGTAAGGTAACTCTAAATCAATCCTTAAATTTCAGTGGTTTTACAAAATAGAAATTTGTTACTTGAGACTTAGTCCTATATAGGTTGGAGACTCTCCACCACAGTCAGTTAGTGACCTGGAAAACTTTGTTCGTATTACTATGCCATTTATAGAACCTCTTCCACCTCTGCATTTAGCTTGCTGGTTGGGAGAGAATATGAAGAATGCTGGAGATTTATTTGGGTCCCAGAAATGCCATATATCACTTTTGCCTAAATTCTACTGGTCAAAACTCAATCACATGGCACTTGCTAACTGCAAAGAAGACTTAAAAATATTTTCGAGCTGTGTTTAGGAGGAAATGGAAATATTATTTCTCATCACTTTGCAGGTTCTGTCTCAGTGCTTAGGAAGTATACAAATAAACAAGCAAATGCAAGTGAAAAGAACAGATGTTGAGATAGCCAGGTAATATGAAAATAAAAGGAATTGAGCTATTGAGATTTTTTTCTTCCCATAAAAGTGCATGAAGGAAAAATTTAATTCAACAGAGTAGAATGAAGAGGACGTGTACTTTACATCCTACAGATTCACAGTCTGTGAAAAGCAGTTTTCTTTCCTTGATAGAACAACCATGAAAACTGTGTCCTCTGAATTTAGCTGATTTTTAATTAAGTTGTGGTAAAGTGAAGCCTTCAACCAAATGGCTGAGGATGCCAGCTATTGGTTTATAAAATAATTGGGGCTTGATCTAGCACATTAGACTGTGATGGGGCAGCAAAGAAACATTGGGTTGGAAGAAAAGCAATGAAAAAGTAATATGGCAATGAGTACAAGAGGGGATGCATGCCCAGGGTGGTTTCTGTCTTCTGTAGTAACCATTGATAACAGTGAGATGAGGATGGCACACTTAGCTTAATGATGTGATATATCTGAATTATCTAATAAAAGTAAATGATAATAAAAGATTAACTGATATTTTCTATGGTTATGTAGGTACTTAGGTAGAAAATAAGTGTGAGAAAACATACTTTCTTGAGTATATCAAAAGAATTAATTTCAGGGGCACCTGGCTGGCTCAGTCAGAACATTCAGCTCTTGATCTTGGGGTCATGAGTTTGAGCCCCACGTTGGGTGTGGAGATTGCTTATATAAATAAACAAAAACCACATTAATTTCAAAAATAATATATGTATATATATAAAATCAATGAAAGTTTATCAGGCATATAACAAATCAGATGGATAAAGTAATAGCAAGGCATTTGAATGACATAATCAAGAATGTACCATTTTTAAATGGTTCAAAACTGCACAAGGAATTAATTGAGAGGTAAGTGAATGAAAGTAGAGAATGGTAAGGACCACTCATCCAAAGGGGTGTAAGTGGTAGGACCAGGCTTTGAAATTTAAAAGACAGATGGTAATCCTCTTCCTTCAAATTCTGCTGAGATCTGTTAAGTTTCTACTTAAATAAATAGTCCACCAACATTTGTGTGCAGATGTTTAGACTGTAGGAGACAGAAAATAAGTAAAAGAAAGACATTAGGAAAAAATGTGCCAAGGAACAAGGTGAAAACAATGCTAGGGTTCTTGTCAGTTCTCCTCAGATTGCCAGGTGAGAGGACGAAGCTTGGAGAGAAAGCTTTGATTGAACAACAGTTGAATAATTGAATGTATTCATTTCATTGAATTTTTGTACTAGAGATGAAGTTGTGGAATTTTAGTCTCAGAGAAGTGACAGTGAAGAATAAATTATACTCAAGATCAGCAAACTAGTTCATGGCAAACTGGCATGAGTACTTGATCTTGAAATACTTTGTCTTGAAATATTTTATCTAAAAGGTCATTAAACCTTGTTTCCAAATCTCCAAATAGGCAGCTACCCACTGACACCTTATGCAACCTAGACTTGATGTTTTCACCCTGACCAAGGGCAGTCAATTAGTTTCACTTCCTTTTCATTTTAAAGTGTTTGGGGAAACACTGAATTTGGATTACTTTATCTGTCCTATACGATAGTTGCTGTGAGCTAATGGGAAAAAATATACAAGTTTTCACATCAATACAAAGAAAATATATTCTCCTCTAACTAAAACTAGGCTTTCAAATCTTTCTATAAGTTTCATTTTGTAACCTTAGGCAATTATTTTTCATATGTTGTAAGTTGATTTGTTCACACCTTCTATACTCAAAATCCCAGATCTGTGTACACTTGAGAAATTTGTCTCTTGTTAAAAGCTAAACTCTCAATTGTTGTTTTAACCCTTTCTTTAAACTTTTTAGGTTCTTACTCCACAGCTATCAGCTCACCTTCCTAGGTCTTTAACTTCTCTTTTGCTACTAATTTCTTCCCATTAGAATTTGAAATGCTCAAGTGTCTTTTACCATTGTAGCAACTACATCTTACCTGAAATATTTCCTCTTGGTTTCCTAAACTTTCATAGATTATGTCAAGTTTCCCACTCATGTATAGTTATTTATTTATTTTTAAGATTTGTTTATTTATTTTAGAGAGAGAGCAAAAGCAAGTAGGAGGGGCAGATGGAGAAGGAGAAAGAATCTCAAGCGGACTTTGTGCTCAGCGTGAGCCCCATATGGGTCTCTACTCATCACCATGAGACCATGACCTCAGCTGAAACTAAGTCTCACAGGCTTTCCTGACTGTACCACCTAGGTGCCCCCTCATGTAGAGTTTTTAGATAATCTCTAAATATCTAAATGTATATTTGTGAAGTGGATGCACCAGAATTACCTACTTTTAGTATGGAAACTATAGATTCCAAGGCCCCGTGCCATATTTACTATGTCCTGGGATATAGGGATTTGTTCATTAAAACTCCTCAGAGTTCTACTGTATGGCCAGGCTTATGATCATTGTTAAAAGGCTTTTCTTTTTTTGCCTATCTCTTCTATGTTGGTATTCTTCACGATTCTGTTCTGAGCCCCCAGTTTACTTTTCTCTATGGACCATTTCACATATTCCTATGCTGTCAATTATGATTGAAAGGTGAAATCCCACTTTCCTATAAGTATAACCAGGTTACATCCATTATTTTTGTTTGTTTGTTTGATGTTGGGCATGTCTCTAATATGATTTGTTTCAGTTTCTATTGCTCTAAATAGGAATAATAGTTAAAACTCCATAAGAGTTTTCAGAAAGAATTATAATCATTATAAAGCTCTTAGAGGAGTACTCAGCATGTAACAAAAATAGATAGGTCACAGATACATAGATAGATGAGCAAGCAGTTGGCTGAACTTAGCCTAAAAGCACTGTATAGAAAATTATGAACAGGTAAGTTACTGTTTTAAGACATTTCATTTTGGTGTTGTTTGCTGCACAGAAATTGATAACATACAAAGGAGCATGTTTAGTTTTTTTGTTTTTTTATCTTGAACTAATGTGTTATGTGCTAAAAAAAAAATTGTGATATTTTTAACCCATAGGATAATACCATACTCTTAACTTAGAACTGAATGCCTTCCACAATCTGGAGGAGGTATTAAAATATGTCATTCATTTGTTGATAGATACAAGATATCAAGCTACTTCTACAATCTATTTCTCATATAGTCTGTCTTTTCCCCACCTCCATGCTTCATACACTACTCTTTCTACAATGTTTTAATATCTCATATGATTTTTCCATTGAGATTAGCCTTCCATGGCATTTTCTACCTAACTGAATTCTACTGTCCTTTAGGAATCCAGTTCAAAGTTTATCTCCTTTGAGGACATTTCCCTTCAAGGCACGGAAGTATTTTTTCTGTGATCTGCTATAACAAGGATAATTGTCAGTTGAATTTACCCCGAGGCTTATTTTTCCAGAATCTTCCAGAAGTATTTGCCTTAAGAAAACTCTGCTTCCTTTGCCCCAGGCTCAGGGCATGACCCAACACTTTCAGAGCTGCAGAAGAGAGACTTCTGTTCGTTTCACAAGAAAAAAAATAAATCATGTAGCTGGGGAAAAATTACGACTACTGATTTATTTTGCTCCTGGTATGTTGGTGAGATTCTAAAGTTTTAAAATCCTCTACAGTGAGTAGAATATACCCCAGCACCTGTAACTGTAGTAATAGTTGACTGGTGAAACTTACCTTAAATATTCAGTGGAACTTTCTTAAAATAAGAAAATGTTATAAAAGTATTCTGAATAAAAATGCATCTAGTAATAGAAAAATCTGTCTTATTATTAAAAAAAGAGGCAACATAGAAATCTTTAGATTTTTCAGGAGTGAACATAAAGCTACATAAAAGCACTTATAGTTCATTAATATATCAGAAATTAAAATTTATCATTGACTGTCTAAATAGCATAAAACAAAGTATATTTGTCTCATTTTACATGGTTAAATGTTTCCATTGATATTTAGTAGATAATTGTTTTAAAAGTTAAATAATTAAATTATCCATTAACAGAGACCTTAGTATAAAGCCAGTTCAGCATTCTTGAAGACATTTTCCTCCCAATACTACCACTAATGCAATATTTCACTTTTTCGACTGCATATACTTTAAATAACATTTTAAAAAAAGAAGTGTATCAATTTTTTAAATTGAGTATTCTTGGAGCACCTGGTCTCACAGTCTCTTAAGCGACTCATTTCAGTTCAGACCATGATCTCAGGTCCTGGTATGGAGCATCTCTCCTGCTCTGTTCTCAGTAGAGAGTCAGCTTGTGGATTCCCCCTCTCTCTCCCTCTGCCTCTCCCCTGTGCATGCACATTCTCTCTCAACTAAAAAAAAAAATCTTTAAATATATTTTTTTTAATTTTTATTTATTTACGATAGGCACACAGTGAGAGCGAGAGAGAGGCAGAGACACAGGCAGAGGGAGAAGCAGGCTCCATGCACCGGGAGCCCGACGTGGGATTCGATCCCGGGTCTCCAGGATCGCGCCCCGGGCCAAAGGCAGGCGCCAAACCGCTGCGCCACCCAGGGATCCCCCCAAAAAAAAATCTTTAAAAAATAAATTAAATAAATAAATAAATAAATAAATAAATAAATAAATAAATAAATAAAATTGAGTTTTCTTAATGAAAAAGATCTCTTAAGTATAGGCAATATTCAGGATTACTCTTCCTTATCCGTTGAAAGACCTTGTAGAAATGTCAATGATGAAAATATTGTCAATTTCAGTTTATTCCTGATTTGGTGATGTTGTTTTGGTGACTTTTTTTTTAAATAGAGAATTTGAAGTACTTTTTAGTGAAAGAATTAACCATGATCATATAAAGAGGAAACTCACTGACAGAAGCCAAACTATTTAATGCTGCTTTTATTATTGCTTAGAGTTCTAAATGCTATAAATTATGAAAATTAGAGCTAGTACTAGTGATACATTTTTTAGTTCTCTCTTGTAATTTTTATAGAATTACAGACGCTCAACTGCACAGATTTAAAATGTTTTCACATAAACTTCTGCTGAGTATCATATATTTATTTATTATTATTATTTAAAGAATTTATTTATTTATTTGGGAGAAAGCAAGAGTGAGAAAGATCACAGAGGGAGAGGAAGAGAGAGGAATAGACTCACTGCTGAGCAGGGATCCTGTTACGGGGCTTGATCCTAGGACCCTGAGACTAAGGCAGACACTTAACCTACTGAGCCACTCAGGTGCCTTAATGTAGTCATTTATTTAGTTTTCATCTAGGAATTGGTATTTTATAAATGATTAACTATCAAAAATCTATATATTCTTTTACATTTTAAAAGCCTCGTTTCAGATACGGTCCATGTTCTAAAATGGACTAAAGTTTTTTTTTTTCCCCCTTCTGGATAAAAAGAGGCTCCCCCTACGCCCCCAGATTTGATCCCTATGTGTGTAAGTTTGACAAGACACTCTATTGTCTTTGTAATTTCCAGGGGTAAAATCTATAATTTTATACTGCAGGTCACATTGAAGGGGACACCCTGTACTTTCATGTGACAATAATAAAATGATATTCCTCAGGAAATTTAATTAACAAGTTGGGGTTATAAAGTACTTAATGGCATTTCTCATCAAAATATTTCAAATTGCTTTTTAAACATTAACTCATTAATTCTCATGGCACTCATGGGAGATAATTATGTACTCAGGAATACTTCTTCATTTGAGCTTTATTCATGGTCATCTGTAAAACTCCTTTCTTATACCCTAAAATACATATGTATGATTGTGTGATTACACAATTAATGTCTTTATATTTTTGTTATTTTTCCTGATCTATTCAAAGTGCTATGTTAAGTTGAAGAGAGGACATTGGTATAAAAACAAATAAACGGCATTTCTGTTCTCTGGGTTTAGACCTTGTCCTGATTCAATCTCTCCCTAGGTGATATCTGTGTTTTACTGTGCTTTGAAGGAATATAAAAGATAATGAATTTGGCATTTAGGAAGATGATAACATGTCTGGGTTCTGGAAGATAACTGGATAGGACTAAAAAATGTGTCAGTTTCAAAGCCCAAGAAGGCTCATGTTCAAATACATCTGTTGTGTATTTCATCAATAGAGCTCTTATTAGATTAAAACACTGAAAAAGCAACTCTACCGTGGGTAATATTTTGAACATTTATAATTTAATATAAATTATTTGAGTATAGTTACTTTATTCAGTTTTAAGATAACATGTCCATGGAGTAGGGTAGGATGAGTTAATAAATATTTACTTAATGATTGGCTGCAATCAGTAATAATTAATTGGTAACTTCATATGAGACACAAGGCCATTTTAAAACTGGAGGAACAGTCAGTAGTGGAATAAAAAACTTGAAAAATACAGAGTAGGAGAGAGACATAAAAAGAATTAAAATGATTAAAAAAACCTTTGCTTGATACAATATTTTATTTGGGATCTTGACAAAGGCTAATAACCTATGAAGACTCATACAATGTTTTGTCAAATCAAATTAAATTAGTTTAGAATGCTACAAAACTTTAAGCTTCCATAGTTCTAATAAGTCTATAATCCAGGCTGCTCACTTGAATACCTGTGTAGTTTTATTGGCCAATCCTCATCTTTTCCTCTCAGCCATGAGAATATAGAGAAGGTAGTAGTATTACAGCTAACATTTTTAATTGCTTAATAAATGCAAGAGGCTGTGATGAGCACTTCAGTCTTTGGTAGATAGTGCTACCATTTTTACCCATCATACACAAAAACAAAAGAAATCTTAGGGTAAGTAATTTGCTCAAGATCATGTTACCAGGGAGTTCTAGGCCTTGGAGTTGAAGGTTTGTCCAATTCCAGATCCTAATTCTCCAGTCATTCTCCAGTTGGCTTTCATGAAACCGACAGGAGCATCAGTAGACATATCTTCAGGGAATGTGAAGTTCTTTACGAAATTTTAAACATTTGTGGGAATTTTTAACAATTACATAAATGCATATGTAAGTTTTGGATTATCTGGATAACCACTTAAGAAGAGAAGGCCACCTTCCATGCCAACATGAATTTCCATTTATATTTATAATCTTATTGGTGCCAAGTATTACTTTCATTGTTATGGACTTTCTTGAAGTAAGAAAATTAAATTAATTTATTCTACAAGTGTAAGCAGCTGTACTTTGCAAAATAATGAAATTAAAGAACTGTTAATGCAGAAGTGAAAATGATATTATAACATGACAAACTAAGAAGAATGTGTTTGTTGCAGTCAATACCATACTCAGTTTCAGAACTGTAAAACATCATCTATCACATTATTCTAATACTGATAATTTTAATGTGGTTGCTTTTAACTTAATTTATATGCTACATCTTGTATTTTATTATATATTATGTACTATATATACTGTATATTATATATAGTACTTATAATAGATATATTTCTATACTACATATTATATATTTATTATGTATTATATACGATAATATTACATCTATAAAATTGTTGAATATAAGCTGAAAGAAAAATGGCATTATATCTAGTTTTATCTGATATAACAAAATTAATTGGCATAGGGTTTTAAAAACATTTTTTTAGGGACATCTAGGTGGCTCAGTGGTTGAGCATCCATCTTTGGCTCAGCATGATCCCAGGGTCCTGGAATCAAGTCCTGCATAGGGCTCCCTGCAGGGAGCTTGATTCTCTCTCTGCCTATATCTCTGCCTCTCTCTGGGTGTCTCTCATGAATAAATAACTAAAATATTATTTTTTTTAATTTTTTTTAAATTTATGATAGTCACACAGAGAGAGAGAGAGAGAGAGAGAGGCAGAGACATAGGCAGAGGGAGAAGCAGGCTCCGTGCACGGGGAGCCCGACGTGGGATTCGATCCCGAGTCTCCAGGATCGCGGCCCGGGCCAAAGGCAGGCGCCAAACCGCTGCGCCACCCAGGGATCCCCCCTTCAAGTATTCTTAAACTGTCTATAGAGATCTATCTATTCTTGATTACATTCATGGGGCCATCACCCTTTACACAGCCCTTGATACTGATATTCCTCCCAAGATCTTATTCTTATGACTCTCCAAAAAAATTTGTAGTAAACTTCATCTATAATCAGCATCCCAACTATGACCCATATTTGAATACTACTTCTACTGTCCATTTACAACCTGGGTACCTACATTTGGATGTTCAGAGACACTTAACACTCAGTAAATATAAAAAGGAATTTGATTTCTTTCTCACAGTATCTGCTCCACTTTTTGTATGTCTTATGTTGTAAATGGATTGACTCTCATTCACTTATCAACTCACAATCATTACAAATATCCTAGACTTCTTTTTATTATCTCCTTATCTACTACTTACTAACTGGTCATTTGTATAGTCCATAGATATAATATTCTTAATATGTCTTAACTATGTTTCACTGACTCCAATCATATTTTCACTATTCCTACTTCTGACTTTCATGACTTCTCACCTAGCATCTGTCTGGCATCCCTTTATTTCATCCTTCATATTCTGTAAGAAGGATCTTTCTATAATGCTAATAAGACCGAGTAAAATTGTTAAGGTATTTTAATGTTTTGCTGTATTTTTAGTCTAAAATTCAAATTTCTTAACTTACTCTAAAATACATCACATGGCATAATTCTTCCTTACCATTCTAGCCTTGAGTTATACCACTCCAAACATCTCCTCTTTGTTCACCTACATAGAATTAGTTATAGCTTTACCCAGGGCTCATGGGTTTTCTTAAAAATAGTTCTCTCCTCTTAGAATGCTCTCTACTCCCTGTACACATTTAGGTTACACCTGGCTTGTCACTAAAAATGAAACTCAAACAATACCTTCTATTGGATTTTTGTATTTTTCTTCCTATGAAGTAGAGAATGAGGATGACTCATACACATCAATTTCCAATTACTTTTCTTTTGTCTTCCTCTGCTATAAAGTATGAAAATTGAAGTGTTAACTAAACAAGCGAACCTACTGTTAGAATGAGCATGTAGTAATCCTGGCCAATTAACTGTTATCAGAAATCATATAGAGAGGGTTTTCCCTCAGAAATATCAAGAAAAAGGTGTGGAAAGTGTTTTCCTCCTTTTGGAACGTAGAATAGTACATGATGCTTAGAGCAGTGGCAATCAACCCAAGACTATAGACCAGAAGCAAGAAAAAAAAAATGGAAAAATGTATTCATAGGATCTAACATTGTTGAGCTACAAAACGATTGCCAGACCACTACTAGTCAACATTTAGTTTAAATCAATATTAATTAGATTTCTCTTATTTTCAGGGTAATGCATTCTTAATATAACCTTTTAGTTTGATGTATTTATCTTACCTCATAAAACATCCTACTCATGCCTCTGTCACACAATAGTAAATTATAGTGTAACACATTGTAGCAATATTCACTCCTCAATATCCTCCATTTCATTTGTTAAGGTCCAGACAATGTTTTGCCTTTGAAGCACCTGGTCTTATATGTGGAAGATCACAGATAGCCAATAAAAGTTTGTTAAGAAAAATAAATGATTATTTATGTTGATTAATATGCAAGTGAATAAATCAGCAATGTTGTATATCTTGATTGTTTGACCAAAGTTAATCACAAACTGTACAGAAAATCAATTTTCAATGGGTTATATCTGGCTTTTATTCTTTTATTGGTGTGCCTTCCTTCTCTAGACCTAGCTAAGCTTACTTAATGTTCTTTCTGCAGAATAAATACCAGGACTCATTTCATGGACTGGGTATTATACTCACTAAATATCCCATTAACATCAATAACTATAATATAAATTTTTCCATTAATATAGGATAGCACTTACAGGTGTCAGTACTAATTCTTAATTCATAGTACACTATTGGATGCTCCCTTCATTACCCATTTTTAGTCTTATTTCTCACCAATAAATACCCTTTCTGATTTTTTCAATGTATGTCCTTAGATATTTATGTTGAAAAACATATAATACATATTTTTTACATATATTGGATTTTACATATATTGAAAAAAATAACCATGTTTTATAAATGCATCTGCTTAAAATTTACACAAACTTTTCCTCCAGCTAATATCTATCCTATAATAATGGCCATTATTTTGTCTTTTTCATTGAAAGCTTTTTTTATAACAAATGTTTTCGCTGTTTTTATGCCAAATGAACTCAATGTATTGTTTCTTTTGTTCAATATTACATATGGAGACTCTTTCATTCTGTTGCATATATTAATAGTTTATTCTTTTTCTTTTTCTTTTTAGATTTTAATTATTTATTCATGAGAGACACCGAGATAGAGGGGCAGTGACATAGGCAGAGAGAGAAACAGGCTCCATTCAGGGAGCCCCACGTCGGACTCGATCCTGGGACTCCAGGATCACGCCCTGGGCCAAAGGTAGACACTTAGCCACTGAGCCATCCAGGCGTTCCAATAGTTTATTCTTTTTCTTTTTTTTTTTTTTTTTAAAGATAAGGACTTCTTTTTTTTTTTAAATTTTTATTTATTTATGATAGTCACAGAGAGAGAGAGAGAGAGGCAGAGACATAGGCAGAGGGAGAAGCAGGCTCCATGCACCGGGAGCCTGATGTGGGATTCGATCCCGGGTCTCCAGGATCGCGCCCTGGGCCAAAGGCAAGCGCCAAACCACTGCGCCACCCAGTGATCCCAGTTTATTCTTTTTCATTGCAAATTGTATTGCATAGTGAACATTCCAGAAATTTTTATTGACTACTTTTGATAGACATTTTGCTTAATTCCAGTTTTAGTTAACATGAATAAGGCTCCCATAGACTCTTGTGATTTTTTCCTTATAGATCTATGAATGCATTTCTGTTAAACATATTCCAAAGAGTGGAATTGCTGGGTCATAGTTTCTATGTTTAGCTTTATTATAGGTTTCTGGTTTTCTAAGCAGTAATACCAAATACCAGCAATAATGAGAGGTCCTAGTTTTCTATATCTCCAGCAAAACTTTTTTTTTTTTTTCATGATAGTTATCTGGTATCTGTTTTGGTTAAAATTTCATTTCCTAAATGACTAATTATCCTCAGCAGCTTATATGATTTTTGTTGTTTTAAATCTTATTTGTGAAGTCCCTGGTCAGTAATTTTCCAATTTTAAACATTTATTTCTTTTTCATTCTTTATTATGCAAACATTCTGAAATTCATATTTGATCATGTCACTTCTGATATGTTTCCTGATTTATCTTAGGATAAAGTCCAAACTTTCAAATGTGGCTTCTTAGGTAGGATATCAACTGGCACTTTACTCTCCAAGTTTATCTCTCACTCTGCCCCACTTGTACTTAACCTTTCATCATATTGAATTTTCTCCAGTTAACTGAATGCTTTGTGAATCTCTGAATCCTGTATGAGCAATAGCTGCTACATATAAAGAATTAACTAAATTAGACACAAATTGTATGTACCTGCACAAGTCCAGCAACTATCTTTTTATTCCAGAAGCAGAGCCTGAGTCTTATCTTGGCTGAGCTACTCCAGCAAGCTAATGTTTTCCCAGCTAACATGCCCTGCACATCCTCAAACTGGATGGAATCAGTTCTCCTCTGCCACTGAATAAAAATCATACAAGGTAAGTATATGGTGGACACTGCAATGAGTCACTTCCAAAGTGGCTGGAAATATTGCCTACTGATGACAGAGATGAGGCTTTTCTAGGTGTTGCCCTTGGCAGAAAGATATGGCTCCTGTTTGGTGACGCATTCAACCTGGATCCAGCCTGCCTGTAAAGACTGGCTGATAGAGAAATAAGAGTCTGGTCCCTTTGCCTGGCATGTGGTTGACTAAGGGGCTCTGCAGCTGGGTTGAGCATTTTGGGGTAACTGCATCACCGTTCCACTTCCTCCTACATAGTTATTTTTCCAACGAGTGTTACCACTAAACTTTCTGCATTCAAATTTCCACCTTTTAGTCAAATTTCCTTGGAAATTATACTTGTATTCTTGAGCAACTACTGAGGGTCAAAATGAGGTAATAAGGAAGTATTTGGGAGTTCACTCCCTTTGAGGGTCAAGTTTGGAATGGGAGCTTATGACCAGGAAAGAGCTGAGCCTGTGAAGTACTCTTCCTTCATCCTTGTTTATGTTGTCCCTTGAAATTTGGTTTATCATACTTGGGGGGGGGGGTGCAAACATCTCCTCTTTTCACTGGGAGAAGAGAGTACATACTATAAGAGTCCAAAAATATCTTCTGTGTAAATTTCCTAGCTTCTTTCAACATAAACCTTTAATTTTTTTTTAAAAATTTTATTTATTTATTCATGAGAGGCACATAGAGAGATGCAGATACATAGGTAGAGGGAGAAGGAGACTCCCTGCAGGAAGTCTAATGTGGGAATCTATCCTAGGACCCTGGAATCACGCTGAGCCAAAGGCAGATGCTCAACCCCTCAGTCACCAGGTGACTCAACATAAGCCTTTTAGAGTAGAGTGAACTAATGTCCACAACATTGTTTTTAGGGCATTTCTTTGCAGATTCTGCTTCGACCATCTAAATTAATCTGTGGGTGTAATTGCCATTGTAACTTCAGCTAATGATGAGGGCAGTCTTACACACGCATGCACGCACACACAAATAGCTACATAGAGGTAAATGTTTTTTTTTTTCTTCCCAACCCTTAAATATGTTATCGTGTTTGCTGGAAAACCTGCCCCATATAATTAGTATTCATTCTCTTCCTTCAAAACTTCCTCAGGGAGGACATTCCTGACCTCACAGAATACACAATATGCCCCCGTTCTGTATCTCGCAGCACCTTTTCTAACATAACACTCATAGCAATTTATTGCTATATCTAGTGCCTGAGGTTTTCTTAGGGGATATAAAGAGAAAAGGAAGTGAAGGAAAACAGAGTAAACACTGTAGCAAGTCTCCAAAACATTTAGAACACTACGCAGATATTCCCAGAAGTATAACTTCTCTGGAGATTACTTGAAATTGAAGTTTGTTGTACAATTCTGAAGCCAATTGAATTCCTGGCAAAATCTAGGGTTGTTTACAAGGACTAAAAAAAGAGTTTATAGAATTCCTAAGTTACATTTACTTATTTATTTTATAAATCAAATCTAAAGAATCAAATTAATCGTTTGGGGATAGTGATTTACATATTAAGACTACATGTGGCTCAGAATATAACATACTATAAAACTGAAACTTTATCATATATCCAAAAAAAGGAGGTGACCTAAGTGTGTGAATGATAATAAAATAATTTGATTGACCCTATATTAATCTTAAGATTAGATTTTAATATTTCTCTGCTACTTAATGTTTTAACATAAATGATGTTAAGTTGTAAATATTAAATATGCATAAATTTTTAAAGTTACATACAAGATCAACCCTCTATCATACCTGGGTTTTAAATTCTTTAATAATGTAAAGAGATCCTGTGGTTTTTAAACATGCCTCATTAATGCTATAACTCTGATACAGGGTTTACTAATTTGACTTTGGAGAGAATAAATTAAAGATATAACTTTATAATATACCTTTATAAACACAGTGAACCTAAAATACTAATAAAGGATTTCTCCAGGAATTTTGAAAATCTTAAAAAGAAAGACAATTTATCTCAATTATTTTTTCTAGAGCACACAATTAATCTTCGTTTTGAAATTTATTATTTTTGTGCTATACGCTTTTGGTTCATTAATTTTGATCTTTCTAAATAAACATTTATGGAACTCTAAATATTTAACACTAAACCAGGCTTTTGAAACATGGAAATGAATAACATATTTTTCTGAATTTCAGTGAGTTCATGATCTTTGGTGGGAGGGTAGAGGGGTAAGAAAATGAATCATTATGTGCTTTGATTAAGGAGAGTGTTTTATCAGTGTTGCCAGAACTTTATTTAGACTGGGGAGGTATAAGGAAAGGTTTTTTTGAGCTAGTGATAGCAGTGGAATCTTGAATTACAAGTAGAAGTTAGCCAGGAAGCCTTGGGGATGAGACTAAAGTCAAGGAAGGCTAGCATAGAATATAGTAGCAGAGAGAACATAGCACATTTGGGAGTAATTCAAACTTAAATCCATGAGTCTGAGAAGTTAGGAAAGATCAAAACACTAACAACCTGTCTGCCATGCTAAAGATTTTGGATCTTTCACTGACATAAGGGTGATTCATAAAGGGGCAATACTTCTGAAAATGGTCATAATAAAATTTACCAGTTTCCCATAGATTTTAGAAGCTATTCACTACCAAATTGATAAAATGAAACTTACTGTAAATTTATTTTAAATATCTTTGTAATTAACTTATTTACAAATAAGATCTTTACTTCATGTGATTTTTAGAAAGCATTCCCTTTATTTGTTTAAAATAGATTCCACGCAAATATGTACAATAATTTTGGATTATGAATATATATGGAAATGATGAATGCAAGCAATTTGAAATATTCTAAAATTAGGGTATTCTCTACATAGGTAATTAAATTCTATAATGATCTACACTTCAGGATAAGTAATATTTAACTGTCACCAAAATGACTAATCTCCAAAACATAATAGTTCTTATTTAATTTTAAAAAACAGCTTTTATAATAAAATTGCTAAATGTACCACATGAATGTGTAATTTGTTAATAATTAATCCTTTCTATTGATATTAAATGTATTAATGGTATAACTACAGTCTTGGTTTGAGTGGGATGTACCTGAAAGTACAAGATAAATTAGAAAAAGGTGTTTAGGGCAGCCCTGGTGGCTCTGCAGTTGAGCACTGCCTTCAGCCCCAGGCATGATCCTGGAGACCTGGTATCCAGTCCCACGTCGGGTTCCCTGCATGGAGCCTGCTTCTCTCTCTGCCTGTGTCTCTGCCTCTCTCTCTCTCTTTCTCTGTGTCTCTCATGAATAAATAAATCTAAAAATCTTTAAAAAAAAAAAAAAGGTGTTTATTTAGATCAAGAACAATAATCAATAATCATCTTAAACTGTGGTCTGCAGGTCAGTTTTCCTGGGAAAAAAGATTCTTGATATCTAATGCTCACATTTTATAGATGTTTGTCTCTAAAAACTACTAATTATAAATAAACTAGATAATTCTAGCTGTTGCTTAAGAAAAAGTATGTATTTTGCCTAATTTAAAACATTTTAAACAAAATGATGACCAAGACAATTCTCAAGAGTCACCCTAAAAATGAATGTCGACATTCCAAAAGACCACTAGAATGTCTAGCAAATGAATTCCTTTTTTGGATTTGTCTAGTGGTAAAAGGCACCACAGAGTAGTGGACTACATAGACTAAATGATTCCCATTCCTGGAACTAAATCTGTATTAGTCAGGGTTCTTCAGAGACACAGAAATAATATATCTATATCTATATCTATATCTATATCTATAACTATATCTATATCTATATCTATCTATATATATATATATATGTGTGCATGTATATGGAATAGATGTATGAATATATACAATAATGTATAAAGAGATTTATTATAAAGAATTGGTTCATGTGATTGTGGTGTCTGCAAGCCAGAGACCCAGAAAAGTTGGTAGTATAATACTAGTGCAAGTCCAAAGGCCTGAGAATAAGAGAACCTAAGATGTAAGTTCAAGTTTCAGGTCAGAGGAAGGTACATGAAAAGCTAAATTAGCCAGGCAAAGAGATTAAATTCTCCCTTCCTCTGCCTTTTTGTTTTATTCAGGCCCACAACAGATTGGAGGGCAATCTGCCTTACTCTGTCTACCAATTCAAAATGCTAATTTCATCTGCAAACATCCTCAAAGACACATCCAGAAATAATGTTTAATCAAACATCTGGGCACCCCATGACCCAGGCAAGTTGACACAATTAACAAGCACAAATATGAAAGTGATAAGTTGAGATGGCTTTTGTTTAAAAAAGGATGCAATATCTTTCATCAGATAAGGAATTTACAAACATAAGCACAACATACAAAGGACAATTTTGAAGTTTTTCACCCTAAATGGTACATCATCTTAGGGGAAGGCTATTTTTCATAGCCTTCCTTTAAGAACATCAAAACAACAAAGATTATTTTGCTAATGCCTCTAATTCTGGGAGTTTGCTTGAAATTAATCCTTCATTGCATGCTCCTATGCAACATCACCTTCCACACCCATAGCAATCTCTGCTTATATTCTTCTCCTCCTTCAACTTACTGCAACTCTATCATCCATCTTATTTGGTAAGGACCAATAAATTGCATTGCAGTGTCCTTAAATGTTTGATTTTTTTGTTTTCTAACATATTTATGTATTTTTCTGTGTGATGATGCTTATGATCCAGCGTGCAAACTGTATGTGTTAAAACACACAAGCCAAAAGTTTAACAACCCATTTTAATCAGTCATGAGGAAACAAAGTTTTAAGTATTTTACATAATAAATTGCTACACAGGTGCTTTATTGTATTTAATTACATTTTAGGAAGTGAGTTGGGGATTTTAGGCTAATGTGAAATTCATAATAAATGTCCCATTTAGAAGAATGGGAAATAGACAATCTGATAGCATCTTGTGGCATAATTATTGCTTTTCAGTAATGGATTACTGAAGTTATGTGGGCAATGCTTCTATATTTATGCCAGGAAGCCTGTTATTTTTATTGACACATAATGGCCTTTTATTATGTATAGGATTTTGAGCAAGCAAACAAAATGATCCAATTTTCTTTTTTTCTTTTTTAAGATTTTATTTATTTATTCGTGAAAGAGAGAGAGGCAGAGACATATGCAGAGGGAGAAGCAGGCTCCCTGCATGGAGCCTGACACGGGACTTGATCCCAGGACCCTGGGATCACAAGCTTAGCCAAAGGCAGACACTCAACCACTGAGCCACCCAGGTGCCCCCAAAATGATCCAATATTCATTGTGAAAAGACAGATGCTCCCTTGAAACCTTTCCAGAAGTCAGCTTTTATATGTATATTTTATGGCGGTAGTAGAAGACTATCAGTGCACCTTTAATAGATATTGTTCTACATGTAAAGCATAAAATGGTTCATGTTCAAGCACTGTCATTCAGTAGCAATAATAAGTATTTAAATTTAAAATTGATTATCATAAAATTAATATTTTGAATACCACTTACAATTGACCGTTGCATTCTCCTTTTATGTTACTGATAATAACTACAGTTAACTATATTCCAGAATTCCAAAAGAAAAAAATCTGTCATTGAAGTGTCTTGCAAATTTTCATTTACATATTTATTCCCCTTTTCCTTCTGGAAATTGAAAACTAATGTTCTTGCAATATATAACTCATAGGTATTTTTCAGATATTTGTGTTATAAAATGAGACTTTTGAAACAAAGTGTCTCTCTTTTCACTTCATTCTCCATTCAATTATCATTTCAGTATCTACACAAATGTTTATCATATATTTTCTCTGCTTTCTAAACCCAAATACATCCCAAATATGCCCCAAATAACTTTCTAAACCAAAGTTTCATGCTGAATCTCATTCCAGGTTTTCTATCACACACACACACACACACAAAAGGTTTCTCTAATGTTGGGTCTAAATCAAACATTAGCCTGTCTGGCTTTTGTTTAGAATACACTTACCTTATTCATTCATTCATGTATTCTATGCATATTTATTTATTAATAATACTTTTTTTCTTCAAGATTCAAATAGTCTAAAAAGAGAATGATAATAAAATTACTCACTAGCAACATGGAAGGAATATCTACTTATCATCTATCTAATATATAGATATAGATATACGTAGGCATCAAAATCACCTCTAGAGAAAAAACAAAACAAGACAAAACCATGTAAGATAGAACATAAAAAGAAAAAGCCAAACTTGTTCAGCTGGGTGAGTATGCAGACCCTGGAAGAGTCCTTAAGGAAGAACAGATGATAGTTTGGCCAATACTTGGACTTCGTTTTGCCAAGTCACATATGTGAGATGAAGTTGATAACTCAATTAATAGGACAATAGAGGGTACTAGTTCAAAGACTCAGTGTAGGAAGGGAAAATGTCTGAGCTTTCTGTAGGAGTAGGATTAGAGAATTGACTGGGTATTGTGTTTTGTATATCCTGCTTTATGTATCCATGACACATTTCCTAAAATATCCATTTGGCGGTTATTCTTTGGGGTCTGAATCTTTGTTTCTTTCGTTTTTTGTTTTTTGTTTTGTTTTGTTTTGGTACTTTTTAGATGTGGGTCAAAGAGCCAAGCCCCCTTTCAAGGGGATTACAAAGCAAATACTGGCCCAAGTATTGATTCAATTTTTTTGTTTATAGTTCTTTTGAGAGATGTGAAATACCAGAGCAGGGAATATAATGAGTGCTGAAGTATAACGGTGGTGTTCACCAAAAGAGGGATGTAAGAAGAGTCCACAGAACATAATGGGAAGGATGTTTTCATTATCAGAAAGTTATTTTGATCCTTTTGAAAATCTAATTTAAAAATATTACACTGCCTTACTCTTTTTCATGGTTTTAATTTCTTTCAAATCTTTCAATTTCTTTTAAATCATTTCAAATGTACATATTTTACAAATATTTTACAGATTGTTTTCTCATGTAGCCATGCTGGTCTTCTACTCTTTTTATCATTTTTCTCCTTTTTTTTTTTTTAAAGATTTTATTTATCTATTCATGAGAGACACACACAGAGAGAGGCAGAGATAGGCAGAGGGAGAAGCAGGCTCCATGCAGGGACCCCGATGCAGGACTGCAATCTGGGACTCCAGGATCACTCCCTGAGCTGAAGGGAGATGCTTAACCGCTGAGCCATCTAGGCGTCCCTCTACTAATCTAATAATCATTAAGGATCATCTTCTCATGTGTTTTTGAAGAAATCTCTAGAAACAGGCATAATGAAATATTTATATAGTGGTTTGGGGATTCCTAAAGTTTTGACAGTCTTGCAATCTAGCTTATGCTAAGACTACCTTAACATTCTCCTTACCTTGACTAAACTTTAGACTGGTTTCTTCCTGACTATAGAATCCTGACCTTAGACTATTTACTGTAGAAAACGTTTGGATATAAATTCTTTCTCTGCTCTTCAAGATGTAAATATTCTCCAAGACTTTTGCAAGTTTCATGACCCAGAAATATCTTTCTCCAGGACCCAAGAGCCATATCTTTGAAATGTAATCATCAGAAAAGAGTGTACCGCTCTTCCCTTGTCTTTGTGGGAGGGCAGGAGCCTAATTTCAATTAACAAGCATAGATAGTTATTCACATTGTACCCTTCCCATTAGTGTCCTCTAGTACTTTGACACTATCTCATCCCAGGGCTTAAAATCTTTCCTGTGACACTGAGTTCAATCTTTCTCCCTTATTGCAATAGCTTTGAATAAATCCTTCTTTGCCTAACTTTCCCATTTCTTTCTTTGACAATCTTGACTTTTTGAGTTATAAGAGTCATAAAAATTTAGGCACAATCCTGCTTAAGCTCCAATTAGGGTTTTTTGGATATTGGATGTCAGGAGAGATCTGTTCTTCCAGTTAAAGGCTATTGCCAATAGACAGATATTTCTTATTTACCTTTTCAGTGAGTATCACTTCTTGAGGATGTTGGCTTTATTATGAAGTATCATAACACAAAAATATAAGGATTTTCTATTTTCACCGCCACTGCATTTGTCAACTCTGACTGTTCTCAGCCAAGTTTTCATTACCTATCTTTCATCTGTTTTTGAATTAAAATATATTTCAAATCCACAGCTCATCTTAAATGAAAATCTGCCAATAATATCTATGTGTATGCCTGAGGCTGATTTATTTAGAACAAATTGTTACATGTATCCCCACTTCAGATAGAAAAATTATGAAAACTGTATATCTCTTCATATATTTAGACAATTTACAAATATGTATCATTTAAAGTCAGATTTCTGTAAAGACTTGTTTATTTGAAAGGGGGCAGAGAGAGAGAGAAAAAAAAAAACCCAAGCAGACTCCATACCCAGCACAGAGCCCAACACAGGGCTCAATCTTATGACCATGAGATCATGAACCAAACCAAAACTAAGAGTCAGATGCTTGACCCACTGTGCCACCCAGGTGCCCGATAAATTAGATTTATTAAAGTATAATTTGAATATAGAAAAAGTCATTTTTTTGGTTGCACAGTTCTGAGTCAGAACAAAAGTATAGTCAGCCACATGTCCAACCAGAATAATCAAGAGGTAGAATATTACCATCATGGCAAAAACTTTCCCTTCTGCCTCTTTATACACCATTTGTTTTTTCCACACTAGCTTGATTTGTATTCTATCCCTGTAATTTCGCCTTTTTCTCAAACATCATAAAAATAGAACATATACAGTATATACTGTGTAGAATTTGCATTTAGCATTTGAGTCTGGCTTGAATTTGAGATTTATCCATCTTATGGATTTTATCAACAGTTAGTTCTTTTTTTATTGCTGCATGGATATACCATAATTTGTTGACCATTCCCAATTGATAGAACTTTGGGTTGTTTTTTGTTTTTGATGATTAGTGATAAAACTATCATAAACATTCACATGGAGGTCTCTGTATTTAGCAAATAATAATATAAATAATAATTTAAATTAAATGTACATTATTTTCTGCTGTCAAAACATAACTACAAACAAAGTTTTAAAAGAAATGAAATTAATGGTGTTTCAGTCTTGAGTCTAATGGCTTAATCTTAAATTTCTCATGTTCAAGTTAAGCGCATTTCTATAATTATTTAAATTCTGTGAGCTTCAGTCTTCCAATTTTTTAAAACTAGATTAAAACAAACTATTTCTAAAAGATATTGAGGAAACCAAATGAGATTATGTTTATAAATATGCTTTGTAAACTCTCTTGTTCAGGCAATCTAGATATTTTCTGAGTGAGGAGTAACCATGTGTAAATTCTTAATGTAATCATCTGGAAAGTTAATCAGGAAGGTTTATCTCAGATTTTGGGCAGATAAACACCTAAGCCATTTTGTAGATTAATGATAGCCCTTAAATATTTTGTCTAGACTATAAGAATGTATCCTTAAGGATACATTGGCAACACTACACTAACATGCCTTATATCACAATGAATAGGACTTCAATGGAACTATCTCAACCTAATGACTGGTAGAATAAGTTAGAAAGAAATGCATCTATTAAATATTGAGCTAGGTTACTATGCCCTGAAGAAAATAGCTTTTAACATTTTCTAAACTTTAGGTCAGAGTTAAGTCTGTGACCTCATCATGTTCAGTGTTATTTGTCCACATCTCCTGATTTTTGTTTTTAAGCTTACTTTGGCTTTGTTGAAATATCATGCTAAACCAGATGGCAGGAGAAAGGAAATTACTTTCCCAAATAATAATTCTTGGAATATCAATGTAAACTGTCTGGTTAATGACCAGGTATTAAGCCAAGCCAGCCAGGCACTAGGTCATTCATATTCTTTCCAGCTCAACTTGTTTTGGTCAACTTGTTTAGACACAATTCTATGAAGAAAAAGTCCTATGAAAGTGAGCAGAAAATTAACTAGTAAATAAAGGGCAATCAATCTGAAATTATAGCTACTACCCAGATTGAATCTCTTTCCTGCAGATTTTCTAAAGATGATAAGATGCTGTTAACACACCAAAAAAGAACAAAGTCTACATGGTTAATATAATGGATGAAACAGAATTTAATCGACTGCTGCCAAATGGGCTTTTTAAAAATGGCTTTTACTTTGCTCCTAGAAAATTACAGTCCAAATATAGTATTTAGAATCTTTTAATGTTTATTTCTACTGTGACAAAGACTGTGAAAACAACAGTGGGTGGACATTAAATGAGGAAAAAACTTGGTTTCCGGGAAGTAGTGCCACGGAATCATATTTGCAGTAGATTCTCAAGAGTATATTGAGTATGTGGATCTTTATCTTTTGACCAGTCAAATCTTCTCTGCCAAGTAGCCTTCTGCCAGTTATAACAGAAAAATAGACAGTAATTGAGTTCTCACTTTTAATCTATGATTTTTTTTTTTTTTTTTGCCAGCCAAAATGTTTAAATGGAATATCAATCTTCAGTATTGCAGGAAGCTTACCAATAGATATTTTATCTAACCTTTTTATGTTTCCGGGAGTAGAATAGGCATGCAAATTAGCTTATTTATTTTAATTCCTACTGGTTTGATAGATTTAATTGATGTGGACAATTTTTTCTTGCTGTGTTATTGATAATTGCCCTTTTATTGCCATCTGGTATCTGTTTGTTTTTTTTTTAGGCCATTGTGCCTACATAACATAATTAGTTAGCTCTGCTCCAGATTGCTCATGGGTAACAAAATAGTTTTTCAATAGTGATGCAACAAAATCTTTTGTATCTTTAGAATACAATGCAGGTTTCAACAAATGTTTGGAATTTTTAGAAAATTTTGAAAATTAGCCTAGCAATACATTGAGATAACTTCAGGGGAATAAGACTAACCTACGGATTTTAGAGGTATGGTTTAACTCGTTTATTTATCTTCCAAATTTTAATGGATTATATATACTTTTATATTATCAGAATTATTGATTTATTTCTCCCCTACCTTTTAAGATCATATGGTTTTATGTTCCCCTCTGCACAGTGTGATATAAAAACAATGGCTATAACCTTTGCAGACTTCAAGCCAATCCTTATTTCTTATGAAACAATATTCTCTAATGTATTAATTACAAAATATAAAACATCCATAGTATATTATTTCCCTCATTTATTAAATGTGCATTTAGAAAAATAAATTTGAAATGATAATTAGATGTTATTTTTAAAAATATACTTCATATGTATATTGATACTCATTTGTTGGTCATAAGGGATCCCTGGGTGGCTCAGCGGTTTAATGCCTGCCTTTGGCCCAGGGCGCGATCCTGGAGTCCCGGGATTGAGTCCCACGTCAGGCTCCCGGCATGGGCCTGCTTGTCCCTCCTCCTGTGTCTCTGCCTCTCTCTCTCTCTCTCTCTCTGTGTCTATCATGAATAAATAAATCTTTAAAAAAAAAAAAGAAGCTTCATTTGTTGGTCATAGAAATAATAATGAGAATAAAAGAAGCAATTTAGAAATGGAAATACTAAGGGCGCCTGGGTGGCTCATTTGGTTAAGCATCTGCCTTTGGCTCAGGTCATGGTCCCAGGGAACCTGCTTCTCCCTCTCACTCTGCTTGCCACTCCCCCTGCTCATGCTCTTTTTTTATGTCAAATGAATAAATAAAATCTTTAAAAAAGACAAAAAAGAAAGAAGTACTAGCTCTAAAACATAAAAATAAAAGAAAAAATTTGGGTAATAATATTGTAAATAATAAGATATATCTTTTTTTAATATAAGAATTGAGTATAAATTAGGCTCTATGTAATTTAGATATTTTGATTAAATGAGGTGCTTGTTAAACATGGAAAGGAAGAACATGGTGGACAGAACAGGCTTAAGTGAAAAGAAAAAAGGCAAAAACATACCCAAGAAAATACACTTAGTTTAGGACTAAAGGACTAGAGTAAAGATTACACCCTTTAATGGGCTAAAACCATGCAGTAGCAATGTGTGGTATTTGTATGTCATAGAAGATTGAGATTTTTTAAAAGTTGTTCTGGTAAATGGGTATCTTAGTGTCACAGATATTTGATCAACTGTAGAATATGCCTAGAATACCAAATTCCTATAAGAAATTATATAGTAGAAAATGACCAACCTTTATATTACATATATATGGCTGGTGATGATTTATAATGTTCTCATGAGTTTCCTCTAAGACAAAGGAAAACTAAATAATAAAATCAATTTCTGTTTATTAGGGCCTCTAGAAATCACTTCAGGTTTACATAAGAAGAAGAATTGAAAAGGACATTATTACATACTGAATATTTCATTTAAAATTAAGAAATAATTGGCTTTTATTTTGATCTAAAAAAAAACAAGAAAATTCCTTCTTAGTAGTGAGGTTCATTTTTTTTTAACTTTTGCAAGCTTAATTTCTTTTAAAAATGTTTAAATTAGAAAGAAATCTAATATTATAAATATAATTTAAAAAATATGTAAACAGTTAAAAAAAACAAAATAAAAGTTCTCCATCAATGAATCACTATTGTTTATTCCATAAGTGCAGGTATAACACTAGCAGAATTTGGTGTATTGTTTTCCAAATCTTTTTCAATATATATTGAACATGATAGTCAATATAGGTATTTCTCTGCACAAACATATACATATAGATATAAGGTGCAAAAATACATGTTAAATTTTATGTTAAAAGTAATCATCTTTCTATTTTTGAAATCAAACCTCAGAAATAACTTCTTATAATAATCTCTATATAATGTACATGTAACATATATTTACATGGATAAAAGAACACAAAGGCGTTGAATACTTATGTACCCCACCCAAATGAACATATCTACATTTACTTGCCTAATCTTATCACTAGAAGAGAACTTCCTATATTATTTAATTTCTTTGCTTATCCAATAGTTTAACATACGTGCACATTGTCTTCAAATATATATGAAATTGAACTATATGCATTTCTCTATATATTTTTTCCATAATAGAGTATGTAGGTTTTATTCATGAGGAATTAAATAAATTACAGTAATTGTTTTTTCATCATTATTAAAAGGGTTGTAAAATGTCTCTTATCCTATGACATGGCACAATTTGGGGGCAATATTTTCTTTTGAAGCAAACCTGGCAGATTCAAACTTTAAAAAAATTCTAAAAATGTAGACTTTGGTATTTGTGGGATAAGGGTATGGTTTTTTTTATTATTACTATTCTTATTAACATTCAAATTACATCTTCCATTTATTTTTTTTAATTAATTTATTTATTTTTAAAGATTTATTTATTTATTTATGATAGACATAGCGAGAGAGAGGCAGAGACACAGGAGGAGGGAGAAGCAGGCTCCATGCCGGGAGCCTGACGCGGGAATCGATCTCGGGACTCCAGGATTGCGCCCTGGGCCAAAGGCAGGCATTAAACCGCTGAGCCACCCAGGGATCCGACATCTTCCATTTCTTCTTTCACTTTGCATTTTATATTTTTTGAGGCACTATTTTATAATTTGTTACATTGAAAATTTAATAACATATAATTTTATAGTATTTTATTATTTTAAAACTCTAGTCTAAAATTATTTCAATATTTCATTTTAATTTTATGTATTACATTTTGCTAATTTTAATTAGTTTAGAAAATATTTTTTTCAATAATCAGTGCTTATATTATGCATAAATTATAATATATGTTAAATATAATCATACATCTAAAACTAAGTAATAAGGTGTTATTGTATGGCATAAAACTACTTTGTCAACAAAAATAAGGCATTAAATATGGTACAAAGGAACATGAGTAAATAATATTGTAATTTTTAATGTGAATTTATTATACTACACCTCCAGTTTTGTACTGAAACCATTTAAATTCTTAATTATAGCATATTAATAGGTACTTAATTTTTTTAGAGTGGGAGTATATCTTGTTATTTAACATCCTATTCTACTCTTAAATTAATAATTTAAGTCTGGTGCCCAGTTATTATTCTTAATTTTCTTTTTGTATTTCTTTCTATGGCTCTTCTAAGTCAGTTCTTCTTCTTGAATCTTAAGTCTCTATTTTTTGGATAGGTTTTCATTGTGTGAAGTATTTGTTCATGTAATCCCTGACCATAAATGACTGATATTTTGGCTGAGCCCTCTCTATTTTGAATATTATGATCTATTTTTAAATTTGACTCAAGCATTTATCATAATTGGGCCGAAAGGTTTGAGAGTTAAATTAACATATGTGTCAGAACAGATTGTTGTTGGTTTAAAAATTTCACATTAAAAGCTCTGGAAAGAGTGAGATTTCCAATTACAGAAAGATAGAATAGACATACTTTCCCCATCTTCTCATCATGTACAAAAAAAACCCCAAAACTATGAAAAAACACCTATATATACAAAGAAAGCATAACAGGATTCAAAAACAAGGAAAGAAGTTACACTGGCTAGGGACATAAGGCCCTAAGGAACAGAACAATGATGAGTCCCCAGGTTTTCTTTTTGCCTCATGTAACTCAAACTTGGAGCTGAAGAAGCTAACAATCAGGAAACACCAACAGATATAAAAAAAAAGAACTCCCCAAAGCCTGCTTCTTCTAACAAAAGAAGGAGTACCCTATCAAAACAACAAAAAATAACTTTTAGACATAAGCACTCTACTCCACCAAAACACAATAGAAGGGTGCTCCCAACCTCACACCTTCATAGTCTGAGGGTGGACTGAAGCTGTAGAAAGAAAGATGCAACAGCCTAACTGGAGGAGTGTGAGAAAAGGCCATATAGATTGTTGGGATTCCATCCCCACTGAGTGGAGAATATTATCAAACATTTAAAGAGAATCAGCATATTTTTCTAAGCAATCTTCCTCAGTAGAGTAGGGAGAGCTTTCTCAATCATTTAATGAAGATAGCATCATCTTGATACCAAAACCAGACAAAGACAGTACAAACAAGGGAGCAAATAAACAAAAGCCCTGCAGACCATTATCCTCCATAGACAGAACCACACACACACACAAAAATAATAATTCTTAACAACATATTAGCTGATAGAACTCAGCAAGGTATAAAAAGAAATATATACCATGAATAAGTGGGATTTATTCCTGGAATAAATCAATCCATGTAGTAGAATATTAATAGGCTAAAGAAGAAAAATTATATGATCATATCAACTGATAGAGGGGGAAAAAAGCATTGGACAAAACTTCCTAACAAGTCAGGAAACGACAGATGTTGGCAAGGATGCAGAGCAAAGGGAAGCCTCTTACACTGTTGGTGGGAAGGCAAACTGGCGCAGCCACTCTGGAAAACAGTATGGAAACTCCTCAAAGGGTTAAAAATAGAGCTACCTCATGACCCAACAACTGCACTACTAGATATTTACTCAAAGGATACAAACATAGTGATCTGAAGGGGCAGCAGTGCCCCAATGTTTATAGCAGCAAAGTCTACAATAGCCAAACTATGGAAAGAATCCAGATGTCCATGGAAAGATGGATAAAGATGTGTTAAGTCAATCAGAGAAAGACAACTATTATATAATTTAATTCATATATGGAATTTAAGAAACAAAACAGATGATCACAGGGGTGGGAAAGAAAAATAAAATAAGATGAAATCAGAGAAGGAGACAAACCGTAAGAGACTCTTAATTATAGGAAACAAACTGAGGGTTACTGGAGGGGAGGGAGGGGAGGAGATGGGGTAACGAGGTGACGGACATTAAGGAGAGCACTTGATGTAATAAACACTGGGTGTTATTATGCAACTGATGAATCACTAAACTCTACCTCTGAAACTAATATTGGACTATTAATTGAATTTATATATAAATGAAAAATAAATAAATAATACATTTTTAAAAAAGCATTGGACAAAACTCAATACCAATTAATGATAAAAACTGTCAGGTAAGTAGGAAGAGAAGAGAGCTTTCTAAATTTGATAAAGAATATCTAACATCAACCTATAGCCAACACCTCACTTATTGATGATAGACTGAATGCTTTCTCCCTAAGTTCAGTAACAAAGAATCTCCTTCTCACTCCTCTTACTCAACATAATACTAAAAGTCCCAGCTAGTGCAATAATGCAAAGCAAGAAATAAAAAGGCATGCATATCAGAAATAAAAAAATAAAATTGCCCCTAATTTTAGAATGACGTTATTGTTGCTATAACAAATTCCAAAGTATTTACAAAAAAAGCAAACTGGAATTAAGAAGTGAGTTAGGCATAGTTGTGAGATAAAAATATTCATGTAGGGCAGCTCTGGTAGCTCAGTGGTTTAGCACTGCCTTCAGCCCAGGGAGTGATCCTGGAGATCTGGGATCAAGTCCTACCTTGGGCTCCCTGCATGGAGCCTGTTTCTCCCTCTGCCACTGTGTGTGTGTGTGTGTGTGTGTGTGCGCGCGCGCACGTGTGTGTGTGTGTGTGTGTGTGTGTCTCATGAATAAATAAATAAAATCTTTAAATATGTATATATATATACACACACATATAAAAATAAATTATATTTACATATTGTGGAAACAAACACACGAACATCAAAATTAAAATATAATACTATTTATAATCTCTCAAAAAGTCAAATACTGTGGTGCAAATCTAACAAAGCATGTATAGAACCTCTATACTAAAAAATACAAAATACTGATGACCAGAAGTCCTAACAATAACATAAACTGTTGATTAACATACAATTTTTGTGTTATATGTGTTATATATTCTTCCAATAAAGTAAGCTAAGGAAGAGAAATGTTATTAATAAAATTATAAGAAAGAGTAAGTACATTTATAGTATTGTATTGTATTTATTGAAAAAAATCTGGACATAAGTGGGCCCACATATTTCAAACTCATATTGTTCAAGGTTCAACTGTATGTACCAGAAATGTATTAGAAAATAAAATCTTTTTCCTTTTTCATAAGTCTGCAGAGAATTACAGTTTATTCAACAATTCTAAAAATGGGCATTTGGTTTGTTTCCAATGTTCTGTAATTACAAACAATGTTGTAATAAATTATGTGGTACATAGGCATTTTTATGTTGTTTCATATATACCTTCAGGGTAAATTCCCAATAGTGGGATGCCTGAGTCAAAATGTAAATGCGTATGTAGTTTTGTTAGATATTCCCAAATTGCTTTCCAAAATAGTTGCACCAGTTTGAATGCCTACCAGCAATATATGAGAGTCCCTGTTTCCCCAAAGCCTCTCAAAATAATACATTATAAAACTTTTTAATTTTTGCCGATCTGTTAAGGGAGATGTGGTGTCTCACTATATTATACATTTGTATTTCTCTAACTGCAAGTGAGGCTGAACATTTTTAATATATTTGAGGGACATTTTAATACATTTTTATATAATTATAATTGAGGCATGGGGTCATTTTTCACTATATAGGTACATATGTAGAGTATATATATTGCATATATAATATAAATGTATTCAATGTATACTATAGATATTGGACATAACATCATGAATTACATATATATATAATAACTATTTCTCCATATATATATATAAACAACTATTTCTCCATAAATATTTTCTGCTAGTTTGTTTTTGATGTTTATGCCTGCACATTAACTCCTGGGTTGTATATTTTTAAAAACTTTAATCACCTTTATCAACTTTCCAAGTTTATCTATTTTATCAAAAAATGTTTAATTGCATAGGAAGAATAGGCAAGTAGAGAAGGCCAATTAAAAAATTGGGTAGAGGAGAGAAAGATTTTCCTATACATAAGAATGTCTGGCATGTGCCACAGTACCTACCAAAACTATACTAAAAGTTCTCAGTTGAAAAGAGCAAAAATATTGAAACCTATCTCATAGGGCAGTTGTATGAATTAAATTAAAATATTAAGGCAAATATAGTTATATATAAGGAAATATTATAAGCACTGATTTGGGGTTAGCTGTTTTTATTCACAGTGCTAATAGTTGTAGCAACCAAATGAACCCTGACTGAATGCCATCTAACCATGCTCAGAAGAAGAACCTTCTAATCAACAAGGTCAATCCTTTTTACCTAACGTTTACAGTAGAATTTCTATTGCTTCATCATTAAATATGTTTAGGTAATTGAGAGTCATGGATACTAGAGGAGACCTCACAGTGTGAAAGAGAAAGATAAAAGTTAAAAAACAGAAAATATGATCACACAGGAAACCTATGACTAAAAACTAAAACAACAATAACTAGCACAAAATGGAAAAAAAAAAGGAAATATCAGATAATTATTTTAAGGTAGATCTGTTCATTAAAGATGCATATAGTAAAATCTTAGAAAACCACAGAAAATAAAAATTAAAGAGTTATATTGACTAACTCAATATAGGAAAACTACACAGTGAAAAATGAGCAATTAATTAAAAAGAAAAGAAACAGGGAAGAAAGAACATGAAAATAAAATAAATGATGCAATAGTAGTCTTAAAATCAAATATATTGTTAATGACGTTGGAAGCAAATGGATTAAATACCATAACTGAAATAATTAAATACTAAAATAATGGCAAACTAAATACTGACTAAAGAAACCCTTATAAAACACAAATATGCAGGATGATTAAAAGTACAAAGATAGAAAATGATATACCATATGGACCTAGTCATCGGAAACAGAATTCTATTAATATGAGACAAGAAAAATGTCAGGAAGAAGAATATCAGGAGTTAACTCTCAAGAGAAATATTTAGAAATGTATCATGTAGGACATGAAAGTTTGATTGAGAGGTGGTATGGTACTTTGTTATGTGGGTTTCTATGGTAAACATAATTCTATGAATTTACAGATTATTCAAATTATTGCTCAAATTGATTTGTCTTCAATTGAATACATAATTTACAGATTGTTTTTTGAAAAGTAAATAATCTTCAGAATATGATCCCTAGCTTGGAGAGCATAATGTCTTATTCAGTAGCTTTCAACAAGGGTTTGTTGGATCAGTAAGTGACTGGAAATGTAGTAAGTCAATCATAATACTATATGCAAAGATAATATTTTTGCAAAGGTAATTTTTAAAATACATCTTCAAATTTTATTTATAAAATTTATTATAACTCTTGTGGAAAGAGCAAAATAGATATTGCAGGGATATTCTTGGATTTCCTTTTTCTGTTTTTAGATTTATAGGTAAATTGGATAGTTGCAATCTCTTCAATATGAAAGTGCATCTGGTGGGTCTTCTGTTCAACCCTTCGGTGAGTGAACCTTAGATGAATCAGGTACAGCCCGTTTGCTCATTCCAGTAACAATTTGGTCAGTATATAGTGAAATTTCTAGAAAATTTTTCATTATGCCACTGGTACTATGTTAAATTGAAAAAAGTGACTAAAACCTTTATTAATCATCTGTTAACTGGCTTTATTTTCACTTAAATCGTGAGATAAACTATCAAAAATGTGTGACTATTTTCTTCTGGAGCAATTTGGGGATAGTTATTTTTAAGTCCTTAGCGATATTTTCCAAAAATTTTTTCATCTTAATAGCCTTTTTTTCTTATAAGTTACAATATATTTCTTTCCTACATTAATGAAAACTGATAATTTTCTCTTTTTTTCCATGAATTTGCATAATATCTTATAATATATTTCTTATATTAATCCTCCAAATAATTGAAAGTCCTTACTGGCTTTATTTTTGTTTTCTGAATGATTCTAACCCAAATTTCTGGTATTTTCTCTTTACTGTATTTTCCCCATCCTTTATATTTTTCCTATATGATTAGAATTGGAAAACCAATAAAATTTGACTTTATAAGTACAGTCTTTCTTTCTCTAAAACCGTCCTAAACACTATATGCTTTAATTAAATATAGTAAAATAGTATCTAGTTTTGAACTTGTTCCTAGCTTCTACTTGGGAAAGCCTATCCTTTGGCAGTTCACATTACACCAGAGTGTAGTCAAGGGACTTTAACGAAACCATCACATATGGTTAACAGACTGTAAATGGAACAGGTATCCAATCTCTTCCAACTTATATGAGCCATTAATCAGATTGATCATATTCCTGTGGCTGTTACATATTTAACACCAACATAGAATCAAAATACAGGGTAACAGTAGTGCTCCTAAGGCCAGGATCCTAAGGATCAATTAACTTGAGGAGCTGGCACTTGAGGGGTTCATTCCCATGTCTGGGTCTTTAACATCATATGTTCAGAGAATCAGTGAGGCTAGCCCTTACTTTGAACCTGTTACTGTGTCTCTGTCATTTAAAGTGCTTCAGGAAAGAGCACAGCAATACCTCTGAAAAATAGCTAACATCCTCCACTGCCAAGAAAAGGCAATGTGGAAGTATTCAGAATTAAAAGAAAAATCTATAATTATCAAATTGCAAAGGGGAAAATCCCTCTTAAAAACTTAACAGCTTTCCTTAAAACTTTGTCCTGGTTTGGAGCCAAATAATTTGAATTGTATTATAGAAAGACTTATCAAAATAAGCATTCCAATACATTCATGCATACATACTAACAGTAATCAGTTGGTTCCAGGTGAATTCATGTTTTTTTTCTTTAATAGGCACAAGAGAAAATCCATCTAACTATACATGGTGATGGACTTGTTGACCACCAGCCAAGTTAAAAGCTTTTAGGATCCATTGAAAAATTCATATGTTAATATAAATGAAACACAAATCTCATAATTTGAAGGGATTAGTCCTTGGCTAGTTGCATAAGAATTTGACAAAAACATTCACTGAAAATAGCTGAATTTGATGTGTCTGAACAAAGCAGACTTTTCTTCCTTGTGAATTCTGTTTCCTTCTACATATTATGCAAAATATTGGATAAAATAGAGAGGAGGGAATCATCAAGAAGCCTTTCAAACTGACGTCTACTCCTATTTCTTCTTATTTCATATACAAATACATGACGTTCATAAACTTTCTGTTGTTTTATTTCCTTTCTTCCTTGAAGATGTAGTACCCAAATGATAGTCTCCTCAAAATGTTCTCTTAGGTATGGCCAATAGCTGTATGAAAAGATCTCTCTAGACTCACAGCAGTAAAATCTCTGTCCTCACCTCTCATGATGATTGATTTTCCCTTAATAAAGCAACTATGTTATTTAAGATGAAAAAAATTTAAAAATGAAGATATATTTTCTTTCTTCACTCCCTATTTTTCTCCTGGTTCAAGCCCTTATCATCTTTCTTCCTTGACCATTGCACCCAGATTTGTTAAGTGGCCCCAGTTGTTGCGCCACATCTGCTTCATCCATTCTCCCTGCCTATATGCACAAGAACATCATTCTAAAACAAAATGTAGTATATGCTTCTTTTGTATTTAAGGAATTTTCACTTTCCAACTGTCTCTAGATCAAAGCCCAAACTTTTTAATTTAATATAGAAGACCTTGCAAAGATTAGTTCTCACTTACCTGTTCATATGCACTATACTATCTTCTTTCAAGATATGCACTTATAATAACCACACCCAGAAACTCAATAGTTTCCAGGTCATTTGATCTAAGTTACATTTCTGTCCTTTTGGACAAAATTGCTTATTTTGTTGAAATATCTTTTTCTTTTCATTTTACCTGGTTAATTAATATACATTCTTGTAAAATCTATTCAGTTAGTAGCTCCTTTGTGAAGCAATGAGGCTTTCTGTAGATAACTAGTGTCTTTGTGAACTCACAGACACTCCATATGTAGTTTTTTTATACATACTTATCCAGAGGCATTGGAATTTTTTAAGCCTTATTTTTCTCTATGAAACTTTGAAGTCCTCAAGAACAAGAACTATGCCTCATTCTTCTTTGTATGTATAGTGCCTAATATATAGCCTGTGTATGTGGCAGATTTTCAGTGTGGTATATGGTAGATTTTCTCTTACATATGCAGGTTGGCACAGTCTTAAAGCATTTTGAAACTAAACTATTGGAGATCTTTTATGATGAGTGAAACACAAAACCATTGGAAACTCCATGGTAGCAGCGTAGGTTTAGAAAGAGGAAGAATGGAAAAACGTAGCATCTTAGGAGCACCTGAAATAGCACATAGGTTTCTTTTTCCTGCTTGAAAATTTGCTTAAGTATAGTAACTTTCACAAGAGAATAGTTAATAACTTGAGAGCTATTTTGGCAGAGAGGCAGATAAAAAATATGAAACCCCTTATTCTTCTGTGTGTGGCATTTTAAACTAAATGAATAAGAAAATATTATTTTCCTAAACAGGATTTGGTTAAATATGCAAGAATTGGTGTTAACCATTGGGAACACAATTTTGTGTGTGTGTGTGTGTGTGTGTGTTGTGGTATTTTTGGCATTAAATAATGTGAGAAAATAACACATAAGATAACTAGATGGCTAAGGAAACATTCTCATAAATTTTTAGTCCATCAGATCTTCTGAGTAAAGAATCAAGTAGCAGTAATTAGGAGCAGTCATTAAAATATTATACAAAATTATAATATTTGAGATAGCCTCAGAAATAAAAACATAAAGACCTATCTAATATATATTTAATTACTTTTGGATTTTATGCACTTGACTCAGCATTTCTGCTGCTAAGCATTTATTCTGATGGACAATTAAAATGTTCACAAAATTTTATATAGAATAATTTATTTGAGGTATTATTTATATTTATATTATATATATCATGTTATATATATTTATAATACTTTTCAGATAGAATATTAAATTGAGTAATGGAAGATTGATTAAATAAAGTATATTATTTAGTACAATTGGCTTTTTACAGCCATTAAAATTCATATTCTATAAGAATATTTGATGATATGGAGAATATATATATTTTTATGGCATATAAACCCTAAATCAGAGATTGAGAAAACATGGTCAACTAAACATGATCTTCCAACTCAAACCTCATAAAATGAGAAAGCATAATTTTTATAAATGTTAAGTCAACAACAGGTTTGGAAAACAGTGTAATGTATACTAATTGTCCAGAGAACTGGGAAAATCCTAGAAAGATAAAAAATGGGTAAGAGAAAAATTATGAATAAACAGTTGAAGGAAACCAGGCAACAATATGCACACAGAACATCATGGCAGTACACTATTATGAGATTGGAGGTAGACAAGACTAGTGATGAGACAGTGAAAAACTCAAAATCAACTCAAGAGTTCAAAAATAAAAAGTAGGGTAATGTTTGGGGGAAAAATATGTTTAGTATTTTGTAGTAGCATTACCAGAAAGAGTACCACTCCATCTTATAGACACAGAGAAAAGGCCATGTGTAATAAACAATGGATAGTGGCTTTTATTCATAGGCTACAGCACTGAGTATGGATTCTGGAGATTGTGTCCAGAATGTCTATCATTTAGTTACTGATTTCAGGGACTAGAAAGAATAGGAAAAAACTAGCAAAAATTAATCCTTTAAGTTGCAATAAACTTTTGAACTATTTAATTCAATTCATTTGACTAAACAATAATACCTATAAAATTCTGGCAGATGTAATAGTGAGAAACTACAAAAAAATGCCCTGTGGAATAAAGCACAAAACAAATATAATTACAAAGTAGTAGAGCTAGAAACATAGGGGAGATTAAAAACTTAAAAATTACAGTGTTCACTTATTCAGGTAATTTTGCAATCATGTTGAAATGGCTGTTCCTTAATGCCTTATATTTATTTATTTAATTTTAAATTTTAAGTGCTTGTGTTATTTTATAAAATGTTTTTTTTTTTTTTATTTGTTTGAGAGAGAGAGTGAGAGAGAGATCATGAGCATGGGGGAGTGGTAGAGGGAGATGCAGACTCCCCACTGAGCAGGGAGACTGGTGAGGGACTCAATCCCAGGACCTTGGTATCATGACCTGAGCTGAAGATGCTTAACCAGTTGAATCACCCATGTGCTCAAGTGCCTGTGTTATTGATTAAATATTTGTATTCCCCCAAAATCCATATGTTGAAATCCTATCAATGTGATAGCATGTACTTTGGTCATGAGAGTGAACCACTCTTCCTTTCAACCATTGTGAGCACACATTAAGAGGATGGGCACCTATGAACCAGAAAACTGGCCTTCATCACAAACAGAATCTGCTATACCTCTTCTACCTTTATATATATTCTATTTAATTCTGGGTTCACATAAAAAATTGGTCAATAAATAATAGTTAAGTCATGTGTGTTAGCTTCTGATAGTAGAGTAATAATAATAATAAATATATTGGCATTTCAGTGTAAGAAAAAGCTGGGTAACTATAGTAGACATTTTAGTTTTTTTTTAAATTCAATCTTGATTTGCTTAAATTCACCAGTTAAGGGGATCCCTGGGTGGCTCAATGGTTTAGCACCTGCCTTTGGCCCAGGGCACAATCCTGGAGTCCCAGGATCGAGTCCCACGTCGGGCTCCCGGTATGGAGCCTGCTTCTCCCTCCTCCTGTGTCTCTGCCTCTCTCTCTCTCTCTCTCTCTCTCTCTCTGTCTATCATGAATAAATAAAAACAAATTTTAAAAAAATGACCAGTTAAATGTCCATTAATGTATTGAGTATTTCTCACTGAAGAGCTATAATTTTAATAAAAAGCAGAAAATCATAGACATTTATGTAACTACCATTTCGTGAGAGAGGTGTACATTATATGCTGAATAGATATTAGAGGAAGCTGATGTGTTTAGCTTTTCAAACTATCTCATCACAAGAAGTTTTTTCTTTTAATTTTATCTGTATGAGATGATAGATGTTAACTAAGTATATTGTGGCAATAATTTCACAGCATATGTAAATCAAACCATCAGTCTGCAAACCTTAAATTTAAACAGTGATATATGTCAATTATTTCTCAATGAAATTGAGGAAAAATGTTTCAAAAGGGCATTAATAATTTTAACACAGAATATTGTTTTGTAATTAAGAGTATTATTATTTGTTTCTAAATTTACATAAATGATCTTTACATTGCTTGCCCTTTTGCAGCTTTTCTTTTTTACTCAAGACTTTTGATTTATCTATATTTATGAATATAAAATGGACTCATTTATTTCTAATTGTTTTTATTGGTCTTTGTGTTATATCACACTTTAAATATCCTTTGTTTTTTTTTTAAGATTTTATTTATTTATTCATGAGAGACACAGAGAGAGAGGCAGAGACATAGAGAGAGGGAGAAGCAGTCTCCATGCAAGGACCCTGATGTGGGACTCCATCCCAGGACTCCAGGATCATGCCCTGGGCTGAAGGCAGGCGCTAAACCGCTGGGCCACCCAGGCATCCCTTTTTTTCAGTTCTTTTACTATAGCAAACAATTTTGTAATCGATATTCTTGTTCATGTCTTTTTGTATACATGTGAGGCCTCTATGGAAGTGTTTTGTTTGATTGATTGATGATTCATTGATTGCTGTTGTTGTCCTGGCACAAACACAAAAAATAAACTAGATATATTTATATCATATTTGCAAATTTTGTTTGAGGAGTTCTCAAAAGTGGGATATCTGAGCACTAAATGCTAGTTACAACATGGTTATTATAATCTAAACTTCATTCCTACATATTCACTGAACATTTGATATTACCAAACTTTTATATTAGTAGGTGTAAAAGAATAAATTATATTGTAATTTTTGCAACCCTAATTCATAGGGTCTTAAATGTTTTCCAGAGATCTTTTCCATTGTGGCTTATTTCACTATTATTCACCTTAGCGGCATAGGTTATAGTTTTAATGTAGATAAGTGTGCTAGAATTATCACTTATATTTTATGCTTCTGATGTTATTTCGAGAGGGCTTCTCCTAGTTAATGTGATGATAAATATACTGTCATATTTTATTTGGTATGATGGGCAGAGATTTTTGATGATTACACATTTGGCAGTGAATTACTTGATTATAGATTGTGGTAGATTGTATTTTCAAAGTATGATATTGAAAATCCCCCTTCGAAGCAGAGGCTATATTCTCTTCCTTTGAATATGAGTAGACCTTTGAAATTTTCTCAACCAATAGAATGTTGAATTATGTTGTGTGACTTCTGAGGTTAGATCATGAAAAGCAATATGATATCCACCTAGTTCTTTCTCTTGGATCATGTGTGTGAGGACTCTGAACTGATGTGTAAGAGGTGCACTTTCTCTACCTAACATGGTGAGGTCACCTTGTTAGAAAGGTTAGGGAGAGAGGCTACATTAAGATAAAGAGAAAAAGCTTCATTTTCTAGTTCTTAGCACTTACAGCCCAGACGCAAAACATTTGAGTGAAGAAAACCTTGAGATGATCCACACACTATGTCTGCAAAATCCTGCCACATCATACTTGAATCCCTTGTGCCTCAAAAAACATAAAAGAAAATAAATGAATGTTGTTGTTTTAAACCACAGAGTTAGGGGACACTTACTATGCAGTAACAGACAATTAATATACATGATATGTATGTGTGTATTTGCTTATGTCAGACTGTTTTAAAACAAAATTCTTACAGTGATATACCCCAACCAGAATGCTAAAAGGTTTCTCTACTTCTTCGCCAACACTTTTTAAAAGATTATTTATTTACATAATCTCTACACTCAATGTATGGCTCAAACTCATGATCACAAGAGTCACATCTCTTCTGACTGAGACAGCCGGGTGCCCTTCGTCAACAGTTTTAATTTAGCTATCTTTGTATATGCACCCATATGTAGTTGTCAATTTACTTTGGAGGGCTTTAATCATTTTTGAGCCTATGCCTTTCACTCTATGGGAGGTAGACACTGCCACTGACCTTGTATAACTTTGTTTCCATAGATTTCTACTATTGTATTATATAGTCAATATTTATTAAAATATTTTCAGCACTTTTTCTTTTTATTTATTTATTCATTCATTTATTATATTTATTTGAGTGTAGTTGACACATAATATTACATTAGTTTCAGGTGTACAACATAGCAATTCACTTTCTCTACACATCATGCTCTGCTCCCCACAAGTGTCGCTACCATCCACTACTTTATAATGCTATCACAATATCATTGACTATATTCCCTATGTTGTGTCCTTTATTCCCATGACTCATTCATTCCATAACTGGAAGCCCATATCTCCCATCCCCTGTCACCTATTAGCACTCTAAATGTATTATTTCCTTTTTTCACCTATTATGGTTATTAAGGACACAGCATTCACTTTTATTGCATTTCAGTGAATGTAATGTGTCTTTTATTCTCCATCTGCTTTTTGGTTGATGTATTAAGATTTATGAGATCTCATATTAAAGTATAATACATAAGAAGATCTAGAAATATTTAGTCTAATAAATTCTGAATAATGAATGTATCTAGCTCAGTAGTATATGTGGTTCATTCTTTTCCAAATCTGTATTATTTTTTCTTTAATCAGTATGCTTTATTATTTTATTTTTACATAATTTTTCATTTATAGAAAGGTTCTAAACATAACACACAGTCATTATTGCCTTTCACCCACATTCTCCTTATGGTAACACTTTATACAACTCTGGACCACTTATAAAAAACTAAGGAATTAATCCTAGTATGATGCTATTAACTAAGCTAGCAATAATAGCATTTGGATCTCAGCAATTTTTTGTTTTTGGTTTGGGTTTTTTACCTTTTTTTCTAGTCCAGATCCAATCCATGGTCCTGTATTACATTTAGTTTTCATATCTCCTCCAGTTCATGATAATTTCTCACCTTTTCCTTGCCTTTCAGACTGTAACATTTTTAAAGGATACCAGTAACACATTTTTAGAAATGCTCCTCAAATTGTATTTATCTTATATTTTCTTTGGCTCATACTATGATTATGAATTTTGGGGAGATACCTAGGTACTCTTTTTCAAGTATTCTAATACATGCATGTTTTATTTATTTTTCTTTCTTTATTTTTGTTTTGATTTATTTGTATCCCATATCGACTACTTTCTCTCCTTTATTTTTTGATCTCCTTTCATTCTCTTGTTGTCATCTTGCACTTCTTCAACACCACATGTGAAACTTGTATTTACAGTTATTCTGCCTTGGGTATCTTGTGCTTTGTCTTAGGCAGAAATTTTGAATCTGGATCTCAGGTGTGTGGATAGAGTCAGGTGCTCAGTCTGGTTGTTTTAAAGTTACATCATTCCTTTTCTGAGTCCTTTAGTGAGTGATCTTAAGTGGAAAGCAAAGGAGAATGTAGGCTATCAAGAGTCTCAGGCAAAGCTCATGGTGACAAGAAAGAACCTAACACTCTCAATTGGCTTGCAATTGTCACTAAGTTTATTCACAGGGTCTCAGCTTGTCATCTTCTCTTCCAGATTGCCTGCTCTGTGAATTTTGGGCTTGCTTAACCAGGCCCACAATTGCTGTGAAAAATAATTCTCTATAATAAATCTCTTTGTCCATCTTTCTGATTCTGTTTCTTCTATTTTTCATATATATGTATATATACCTATAAGATGATAGATGATAGATAGATAGACAGATAGATAAAAGCCACAAATGGGAACTGTGTAGTAGGTAGAATAATGGCTCTTAAAAGATGTCCACATTCAAATCCCCAAAACTTATGAATATGAATATTATGAATATGTTTGTTACATGGCAAAAGGGGGTGGGTAATATAGAAGAAATTAAGGTTGTTAATTAACTAGGATAAATAAATTATCCTAGATTACCTGGTAGGCTGAATGCAATCACATGGATTTTATAAAAACTTTGAGATGTGTAAGAATCATTAGTCCATTTCTGTCTATGAAGATGGAAGAGGGCTAGGAGCCAAGAAATGCCAGGAACCTCTAGAAACTGAAAAACATACACAAACGTAAATGGATTTTACAGCCTCCAGAAGAGAAGAGTCCAAACACACCTTGATTTTAGCTAAAAAATTGACCTATTTTAAACATCACCTCCAGAACTGGAAGATAATAAATGTGTTTATTTTGAGCCACTGAGTTTGTGTAAGGTTATTACAGCAACAAAAGCAATCTAATACAAACCATAATTTAAAAAGAGATTATAATATCAGGAGGGTTTATATGTCTAGAATGATTAGCATCTATAAATGTCTCTGGATAATTCATTACATAAATGAACAAAATTATAAAAATTACACAATCAATTCATTAAATACAGATAAATTATACTTTAAAATCAAAATATATTAATGATGAAGTTATTTTTAGCAAGAATTCAAGAAGTTGTCTTCTATCTGATAAAACCTATTCAACCAAAACCAAGGAATTCACAACACAGTTAATGGAACATCTTGGATGCAATTTCTTTTAGATCAGGAGTAAAAAAATACCTTCTATCATCACTATTGTGCAATAGTTACTAGATCAACCAAGAAAGCATGATCTGAGATGTAAAATCAATTATATTGTGTTAACCTGGGATTACTCCACATTAAATTACTTTTTGAGGACAGTTTACAATGTTCTAATTTTAGTCAGTTTTAATGTAGATTGGGGTTATTTTCAATATGACAGATTCTTAATGGAAGGAATTATATTTTTAATAAATTATGAGTTATTTCAAACTATACAAAACAGTGATTTGAAAGAGCACATACACCTTGATGTTTATAGCAGCATCATTAATAATAGCTAAATTGTGGAAAGATCCCAAATGTCCATCAACTGATGAATGGATAAAGGTGTGGCATAAATATACAATGGAATAGTATTCGGCCATAAAAGAATTAAATCTTGCCATTTGCAATGATGTGGTGGAGCTAGAGTGCATTATGCTAAGTGAAATAAGTCAGTCAGAGAAAGACAAGTGCCGTATGATTTCACTCAAATGTGAAATTTAAGAAACAGAATTAAGAAGCAAATAAGCATAGAGGAAGGGAAAAAGAGAGAGAGAGAGACTCTTAGTTTTAAGATACTCTTAGTTATAAAGAACGAACTGAGGGTTGTTGGAGGAGGGTAGACACGGGGATGTACTAGAGGGGTGATGGGTATTAAGGAGAGCACCTGTGTTGAGCACTGGGCGTTACACATAAATGATGAATCACATAATTCTACCACTGAAACCAATATTATTGTATATGTTAACCATTTAGAATTTAAATAAAAGTTTGAAATATATAAATAAACTTATGCATATTTTAAGTACTTTAAGAGAATCATGTCATGAATAATTTTATAAATCAAAAAGCTCTTGTTAATCTTTAATATGTATTTTCTATATATCTTTCTTTATTAGAGTTCTTGAATTGTCATCTTTTTTCCAGGTGGCAATGAGACTAATAAAAGTAACCTAGTGAATGAGATTGTATCACTTGAGACAGCATGGATGGACCTAGATAGCATTATGCTAAGTGAAATAAGTCAGACTGAGAAAGTAAATGTCATATGATTCCACTCATAAATGGAATCTAAATAAGTGAATACGCAAAAAAAAACAGAAAAAATAATCTATTGAAATACACAGTAAAACTGCAATTTTAAAATAATTGATAATATAAAATTAAATAATTTTAATCAGAAAATCAATACTTACATTTGGTTATTATTTATGTTTTTTAAATCAGTGAATAAACTGGAATTCAAAGAAGTAATTGGGCTAAATTTGCACTGCCAGTAAGTAATACTGATAGGAGAAAGCACCAATATTTTTCTTCATATCCAACCTCTCTATCAAGGCAAACTTCTATACTTGGAACACAAAATAAATGAATTTCAACATTTCAAGTATCCTTTTGCCATTAAAATCTTAGTTTAAAAAAAAAAATCTTAGTTTTATTTAACCTGTAACTGTACTTGTGATAACACTTGACTGTGACTTTACTTGAGAAATTTATACTTCATTCCACTAATATCTTGTTTCAAAAGGATTTTATCCAACTAGAAAAATAAAAATAAGAATATAGAATGTTTTTGTATTTAAGGAAATTTCATGTCTTATTTTCCACAGTCTATTGCTTTTAAATATTTTCTTTTTGGAAATAAGAATGTGAATTGTTTTAATGTAGAAGAAGAGACTGTTTACAGAGCCCCACAAAATGTTGAAACTTCAAGGTCAAAATTCTCAGTACAAGGATGAGATAGAAATAAATGTGTTCCCATAATAAATATGTCCTCCTAGCCCAGACAAGAAATTGCCTGCCTGAACTTTGTGCTGGGTAAGATAGAAAAAATTGTGCAAGAACTTTATAATCAAGTATCGGTTTTTATTCAGATTTGAGTTTCAAAATTACACTTGTTTGGGTAATCCTCAAAGTGTAAACTAAGGGTTTAAAGTAGTGCCACATTGTTAGTGAACCTGGGCAATGGGCAGAAGTAAATACGAATCCTCTCTGAACTAACCCAGATTTGCAATGAGCCTCAAATATCACAGATGAAATGCCAAGGAGTATAAGTTGAATCAGCTATCAAATTAAAAAAAAAAAAAAAAAAAGATAGTATGAGGAAGATTTAACCAAAAAAAAAAAAAAAATAGTTAGATTCAAATTAGGAAGTTGAAAAATA